>NC_048303.1:106354770-106650029 GCF_013100865.1 Trachemys scripta elegans
CTCCCCCCCCCCCCCCCCCCCCCCCCCCCGCGTGACATGAAAGGCTGAGTTACATCAATGGTAATCAATTAGCATTGCCCATCATAAAGATTTTTGTGGGTATAAAATTAACTTGTGTCACTGCTGCTTATGTTATTAATACTCCACTGAAATGCATCGTACTGGGGCTCTTCTAACCCTCCTGTCACAACTGATTCGATTTTGGGGGCAGATGTTAAAGTCCTTCATTATCACAACTGACAGTAGGATAGTAGTCTTACATTAACAACCTATTTTACCTAAATTAACATCAAACAGTAAGCCCCAAAGTCAAGCTCTCCGTTAAATTTCTTCCTTTTCTGACAACACAGTCCCTCCTATAGTAAAATCTGGATTTAACATCCAAAATGCAACTTCACGTATTTAATACCCATGCAAAAATGTATCCGTCTGTGTGTCCATTACAAACATCTGTTTTCAAAGATTAGTTCAACTACTCATGAAACCTTGCCTCTTTCCAATCCCTGGCAGACAAGATCCCAGAACCAGAGAGCATTGTAAACAAGTTTCATTTAATCTGTGTTGGGTTGTTGTTTGCTTTTAAATTACAGGTGTGAAAATAAAGTCAAGATGCTGTAGTGTTTGATGACTTTGCACTCCTCTCATAAATCAAAAGTGGCATTAATGTAGTAATTATATTTTCCAAGTCACTGGCCCATAAAGTGGATTACTGCCCTTGGGTATTTAATACAAATATAAAGAATTATTTACTTCTGATAGGTTGTAATTTCATCAGGGGGATTTGGTGACATTTTAACAATAAGACCCGGGGACTGGATGTCTCAGGGTCTTGATTCTAGGGCAATGGAGCATTTCATTCCTAGATCACAAGATGTGAGCACTAATGCACAGAACTTATTACTATCTGACAGCTGATGTGCAATGCTCTTAGTATAGTTCCTATTGGACAAACATTTACATGAAAACAAACCAACAAAACACACTACCACAATTTTAGAGGGACCCAGGATTGGAATGGACACGGAGCCTGATCTACTATTTCATGCCTAGCAGCGGTCTGTCTTTGGTTGGGCAGTGTGGAAAGCTTGCATTGGACAAAAATTGGACAAAAATTTCATTTCAAGTCAAACAGAACATTTTGTTTGACCCAAAGTGAACCCTTTCGTCTTGTTTGATCAGGCACTTTTTAATATAAAAGCAAAGGAAATGAAGGGCTAGATTCGCAAAAGAGTGGCGGTGGCAGCAGCAAGAGCAGCAGCTGCTGCCTCCCTTATAACCTAGTGGTTAGAGCACTTACATGGGATGTGGGATGCATATGTTCAATTTCCCCTTCTGGTTGAGGTGGTGTCTGCCTTTGCAGTTGGGTCTCCCACATGGGATATTCTGGTGTGGGGCTCTCTCAATCACTCTTATTGAAGCTGTTCCACTGTGGATAATGAATAAATAGTCAGTGGAACGCTGATATGAATTTAACCCTTTAGGTTGCTTTACATTAATATAGTGTGTGTGTGTGTGGTGCAGTACAAAAATATGGTTATTAATTTGGACCCAGTGCTGCTCCCATTGAAGTCAATAGCAAAACTCCCATCAACTTCACTAGACAATCCAATGCAATTAGATAAAGGATCATTATTTCTACTTCTGTTTGTGTTAGAGGGGGGAGGGATAGCTCAGTGGTTTGAGCATTGGCCTGCTAAACCCAGGGTTGTGAGTTCAATCCTTGAGGGGGCCACTTGGGGGATCTGGGGCAAAATCAGTACTTGGTCCTGCTAGTGAAGGCAGGGGGCTGGACTCGATGACCTTTCAAGGTCTCTTCCAGTTCTAGGAGATGGGATATCTCCATTAATTTTTTTTTTTTTTTTTTTTTTAGATGGTAATATACATCTTTGTTTCTTATTTATTTGTGTGGCATCTTGTTCCTATTTTATTAACATTTTGATCTTGTGACAATTTGATGACAAGTGCATTACAAAACCAAGGAGTGACTGGGTGGACTATGCCCAGAGGCCCCGTGCTGGAGCACCAAGGTCCTGTCACACCTATCTCAGGAATGGAGCAGTGGAGCTAAGTCCTCCAGGCAGCCTAGAGAGACTATGCAGGAAAGTAGCCAATCATGGGAAGTCTGCAAGGAGCTAGCCAACCAGAGGGTTGCAGGCTAGTATAAAAGGAACTGAAGTGCAGACCAGAGTCAGTTTCTTGCTGGAGTCAGGAAGTGCAGATGGTGCTTCTGGCTGGTCAAAGGGAGCTGCAGCACCATGGAAAGCTCAGTGCTGGCAGGGACCAGGGGAATGAGGCAAAGCTCCTGGCTGGCTGCTGGGCCTGAATGTAGAACAGCCCTGATGTAAGGGTGAAGGCTTGGGACACAGAGAAGTGGCCCAGGGAACTGAAAGCAGTTTCATTAAAGGGACACAGTAGTGCGTGTCTGCTGGGACCTGGAGTAGTGGATGGGCTTCCCCCCCCCGCCCATAGGCAATTAGGGAAGTGGACAGCAATAAATGCCCGGAAGGGGATCTGAACTATGAAGTGGCCCAGCTGAGACCAGAAAGGCCCAGAGAGGATGAAACTATTGCCTCCAGGGAGGAAGCCCTGGGAGCACTGCCCGATACCAGGGCTGGGACAGTTTAAAGACTGCAGACACACCTGACCAGAAGGGGGTGCTCATGAGAGGTGGGTGCCACGCTGTTACACAAGAGAATATATAAGACAGATATCGGTGTATAGGAAATTTCTCTTTGGCCTGATGTATATCCCTTTGGTGCTGACAGAGACAAAGAGAGGATTTTTCATATATATATACAGTTATGACTTATTTCATGACCCAGTGCAGTGAGTTTCCCCCTCAGTTAAAAAATTATTCTAAAACAAACAAGCCCAGGTGAATAGAGCCCTTTAATGCTGCTGTTATGTTTGTCAGCAGCTTGTTTTTAATCAATGTAAGGGATCAATCAAAGTTGGAATGTTTGATCAAATCACATTTTTGCTCTTTAAAAAGAATTTGAAAAAGACACCATGCTGCATTCAGATCCCAGCGAGCCCCTCCTCCCCCCGTCACATTTTAATGTTTGTTTTTGTAACTCTCTGTTTAGAAAATGACACTTCATTGTTTTTGTCTGGTTGCGTCCTATGCTTGGTTTTATTTTTCCATAGATTTTACTATCTTGCACAGAGGCCAGACTCCCTATACTGGTCCAAACATGTATAAAGTTCAGAATTTGCTTGTGTCAAAATCTAGAGGGAATGAATTTTGCAGAAGGAATAAGTGTAGTAAAGTGGTCACAATGGGGTTAACTAAAATACCCAGATTATTATGGTATCCATACTTCCTGTTTTGTAGAAGGGGGTGTCCCCCACACACACACACGCACACTCTGTTTTGCCCTTGAATAAAGCTTCAAGTTGCCTGCTTGCAGTACTGTTGGTAGAAGGGTTTTTGTTGTTGTTGTTGCACTGACTGGTCCCTCTACAAAAATAAAATAGAGAGCATATTTCCCCCAGTAAAGAATAAAAAGCCTAGGAAGTGTGTATGTACTCACACTTTATATATCATAATTCCCATGTGGTATAGGTTCAGAACCTCCACTGATGTTAGTTGGCAATGATCCATTGAAATTATTGGACTATGCCAATTTATGCCAGCTGAGGATCTGGCACTAAGAGCTCAAGAATTAGTATGGCTTGTTTGGTTGTGGTGAGGGTGTATTTCAAATTGTGCTGCTGAGGTTTTCATCAAGAAGAATTGCTGACCTTGGGCTTGTTCTGAGAAGTTACTCAAATTCCTCTGTGTACTTACTGTAGTCCCCCCTCTGGCTCTAATGGACAGAAAATGGCATGTACATGACACAGCTTTTGTTGTTGCTCTTTTGTTTCCATTTGGTGAAAGATTAATCCACAGAAAATCCAAAGTAGTCCATTTTGCCTTAGGCAGAACTGGCTTTTCTTCCTTGCATTGTTCCTGGAGGAAAATCTGTTAACATTTAAATAACCTGGGCAGATGGAAGGCAGGTGTTAATGGAAAGGCATCAGCCTAACCTGACTTTTGAAAGCCATCTTCAAGAATTATGTGCAATTAAGGCTATATCTACACTACAGCCTACGTCAGCATAATTTACATCGCTCAGGGGTATGAAACCCCTCCTCTCCCCACAAGCAACATAAGTTACACTGACATAAGCACTTGTGTGCACAGCGCTATGTTGGCGGAAGAAGCTCTTCCCGCTGACATAGCTTCTGCCACCTGCGGAGATAGTTTTATTATGCCAATGGGAGAGCTGACTCCCATCGGCATTGAGCATCTTCACCAGATGCACTGCAGTAGCTTAACAATATTGGTAGAGCTGCGTCGCCTTACCACTGTATGTATAGACATAGCCTAAGATAAGAATTTTAAATTATCACTAGAACCAGAGTACACTGCTACAAAAAAAAAAAAAAAAGACCATTGTATATTTGGTTGGGGTTGGGTTAATGAAATAAGTACTCTGAAGGCAACATCCTTTTAAAATTTCCTAGACTCCCCTCTACTAAGGTTCTTGGTTTATTTTTCCAGGTGTTTGTTGGTTTTCTTAAGGGAGTATTTCTCTTGCACTGTAAGAGAGGGACAAATGAATGGCTGCTGTGGCTGATTAAACACCAAAGTATTTAATCATTCATGAAAGGCTTTTTTGTTTCTTTACACTACAAAATAATGAAGAATATAGCTGTGCTGGTACAACACCCTATTCCAGAGGAAAAACAGGAGGAAAGTGAAGAGAGAAAGGGTCCAATCCACTCCCATTGAAGTCAAGGTGATCTTTGACATTGGCTTATTGAGAACAGGAGCAGGCTGTTGTTATAGTGAATGCTGTTAATTGGAGAATTATCAATGAGGTGGGATTTGCCAGGCATCCTGCTGGGGAAGGTACTTGCCCAGTGCCATTGAATAACTTTATCTACAGTAAGAAGAGAATATAAATCATTGCTGATAAAGTTTGCAGCTGACACAAAGATTGGTGAGACAGTAAATAAGAATGAGAACAGCTCACTGATATACAGTGTTCTGGATCGCTTAGCAATCTGGGAACAATAACACAACATGGGTTTAAATATTCTCAAATGCAAGGTCATACAGTTAATAAAAAGAAAGGTGTCACTCTGGAGAATGTTGACTCTCTGAAAAGGAGTTAAGAGTCATGGTGGATAATCCACTGAGCATGAGCTCCCAGTCTGATGCTGCATCAATATATAAACAGGGGACTATCAAGTAAGAGTAATAGATGTTATCTCTGTATACTGCATTGTTGAACTGCTGGGAGACACTGTCCATTTCTGGTGTCTCCATTTAAAAAGGTTGTTGAAAACCTGGACAGGGTCCAGAGAAGAGCTACAGGAATTATTTGAAGTGTAGAAAATATGCCTTATGAGAGACTGAGTAGATTTTTGAGGAGAAGATTAAAAGATTACTTGATCCGTCTATAAATACTTACACAGG
Source organism: Trachemys scripta elegans (assembly GCF_013100865.1). Lineage (NCBI taxonomy): Eukaryota > Metazoa > Chordata > Testudines > Emydidae > Trachemys > Trachemys scripta. The sequence goes on from NC_048303.1 coordinate 106,360,238, forward strand.
GAAAAGATGTTAAAAGAGTTCTGTTATCAGTCTTGTAGACAAATACACAAGATCCAGTAGCTAAAAGTTGAAGGTAGAAAAATTCAAACTGGAAATAAGCTGCAATTTTTTTCAGTGGTGAGGGTAATTAACAGTTGTAACAGATTACCAAGGGACAGTAGATTCTCTATCACTTGGAGTCTTTAAATCAGTATTAGATATCTTCCTAAAATATATGATATAGTTCAGCTACACGTTATTGGGCTTGGTGCAGGACTTTGTGAGTGAAATAAAGAAAGTCAGACTAGATTAAATTAAAAAAAATCTGTGAATCTATATAACAATCCTTATGAATCTCTTCTCTAGCTGTTACAAATACATAATTACTAATGGCTATTTCTTTTCCCATTGAAATTACTGGCAAAGCTCATGTTGACTTCAATGAGACCAATTTTGGGTGCAGTATTTCTGTTCACTTTCCTTCCATTACACCTCTGGAAAAAGGTGCTTTATCTACAACTGAATTCTGCACTACTCAAAAAGGTCAGAGTTTCAATTCAGTTAAGTACCACCTAAATATTTAGACCTAAATGCTTAGCTGAACTACCTGAGTCTGCAAAACTGGAATGGAGATCAGTTGTTTTGGCTCTGATGAACTCTTCAAGCTTCCCCAGGAGGGGGCTAGAAGTCTCCGGAGGGGAGAACTGCAGGCCAGGGCCTCCCCACTTGGCAGACTAAGAATAAGTCCTATTCATGTCTCGTCAGTGGCAGATGACTGGGGCCAAAGCATGGACAGGAGCCAGCATAGCTCAAGACGGTCCCAATCGAGTTTTTCCGCACTGGAACCGCTGACTCCCTAGAAGCTGGGATGACAGATAAGGGTGGAATGGCTTGAGCCTATTTGTAACTGCAAGGCCATAACCTGGGCCGGTCAGGTATGCAGGATTCCCACAGTGTCCAGCAGGGGCATGTCTACCTCTGCAGAATCCAACTGAAGGCCAATGTGGTTCCTTTCCCACTCTCATTCAATCTTTTGGGGCTGCTCAAATTGTCAGCAACCGAGTTGTGGGTGGTCTGACCTACTGGTGGAAGCAAAAGTCTGGCTTGCCAGTCAGAGTTGAATCCAGATGAGGCAGTCCAGGAGCAAAGCCCATAGCCAGGAGTCAGAAACCGAAGCCTAAGCCAAAGGGTTAACCAGAGTCACAGTCAGAAGGCACAGCGGAAGGTCAGAACCCAGAGTCAGCAAGAAGGTGGGGATTGGAGGAAGAGCAGGTATGGGATTGGGCTGGGGCTGTAGCAAGACTAGAGATAACCAAGGCAGGGGGACAGGAACAAACACAGCTGCAAGCTAAGAATGCTTTGAGCAGCCACTAGATTGCTGCTGCTACTGAGCTATAATATCAGCCTGCTGACGCCCGCAGCCAATCAGACAGCTTCTATCAGGACTAGCTGCGCTCATTAGGTTGCCTGGAGACTGGCTCTGCTGCAGACTAGGCCCCTGACAATTCCCTACATTACCCTCATCTATGTACTGCACCCCGGCCCTAGAGGGGACACATTTGAGATGGTGGCAAGACAGGAGAGGGAAGTTCAAGCTCCTTGCCCATTCAAATCTTGGCCTCTCTCAGGAGGTGGTTCTGTGATGTGGTTCCTTGTCAGCTAGAAACCCAAGCCGAGACCATGGCCTCATTTCACATAGGCCATTGAATAGCCTTCAGCAAGTAACAACTTTCAGTCCCTGCAGATCTCTACTAGATTCTAACCAGCGACACAGAGGTGAAAGGCTCCAAATCTCAGAACTAGTCCAGCCCCTGAGCAAGGTAGGCCCCTGAATTCCATATTTGCTTTCAAAATGACATCAGGTTTCTAAAACACATTGTCTCTCTCTTAGTGCTTCCTGCTCTCCTGACTGTTCATCTATTGCAGGGAATGTGGACTATTGTCAACCCAGTATCTCCATACACGTGCAGGTCATGCGCATGGACACACTTCAGCATTGGATGTGACCACAGGTGTGAGGTGGAAAGAGTCATTAACTCTGCAGTGAATTTCCCCAGTAGCAGAATCCAGCTGTCAGCTCTTCTTTCCTGGGTTCACATCTGGTTTGCTGTCACGTGTGGGATTAGCCTTTTCTTTCCTACTCTGTATTACCTGCATAATGGCATTAACTCTGCGAAGGCGGGTTAAATGGTGACTTCAGCATGGCACAGCACAAGATGTTCATGAAGTTTGGATTAAGCTATTTATTATAGTTATAGATATTGTAATCCGATAGTGGTGTTAGTGAAGCTCCTAGCTCAGGATTATTAAAAAGACAAGGACCCTGTCCCAAGGAGTTCACAATCTACAATTCTAAGAGCTGACTGTTGCTAATTTGAGAACAAGGAAGGGATTGTTCAGGAAAGCCTGAACTGAAAAGCTAACAAACGCTGCTTGGACCATTTAAGTCCCACAGATATTGTTGGGTAGAAATGAGAAATTCACCTATGTGGGGTGTGTGTGTGTGTGTGTGTGTGTGTGTTCTTTGTTCGGTGATAGAGAGAGGGCATAACTTTTTCAATGATAAAAGGGCTGTTTTTTTAGAAGATTAAGGATCACTACCCTGTTTCTGAAATGATAATCCTTAGTCTCCAGCAAAAAGTTTCATCTCAAGGTGGGGTTATCTTCAGAAAAGTGACTCAATAAAAATCTTGGACTTAGTAAAAAAGAACAGGAGTACTTGTGGCACCTTAGAGACTAACAAATTTATTAGAGCATAAGCTTTCGTGGACTACAGCCCACTTCTTCGGATGCATACAGAGTTGAATAAATATTGAGGAGATATATATACACACATACAGAGAGCATAAACAGGTGGGAGTTGTCTTACCAACTCTGAGAGGCCAATTAAGTAAGAGACTTAGTGTTTGACAGTCATTCTCCTTCTGTGGCTTCCATCTTCCATTTCAATCCACATATCAAAATAACATGTCTCTAAGTGACAGCAGTGAAAGCTCAATATGAAATCTGAAAAGGAAACAGTGTTTTTCTGGTTTGTACATCACAAAACCCAGAGATTAGCTTAACTGGCAATTTTGGTGGTGATGTCTGATGCCACGTAAAATGTAGATACATTGGTTCTTCTGCATGAATTAGGGATGGGAAAGCTTTGTGTCTGAGAGCTGTGTGTGAGAGCGTTTTGGTGGACAGGATTAGAAGTCAAAATAACCTAGACAAATTGGAGAATTGGTCTGAATACAAGAAGATGAAATTCAATAAAAACAAGTGCAAAGTATGTCACTTAGGAAGGAAAAAAAACAAATGCACAACTACAAAATGGGGAATAAGTAGCTAAGTGGTAGTACAGCTGAAAAGGAACTGGAGCTTACAGTGGATCACAAGTTGTATATGAGTCAACAATGTGATGCAGTTGTGAAAAAGGCTAATATCATTTCTGGGTGTATTAACAGGAGTGTTGTAAGCCACCGAGGTAATTGTCCCACTCTACTCAGTACTGCTGAGGTCTCAACTGGGGTACAGTGCCCAGCTTTGGGTGCCACATTTTAGGAAATATATTAAATTGGAGAGTGTTCAGAGGAAAGCAACAATAATAAAAGGTTTAGAAAACCTACAAAAAAGATTTTAAAAACCGGGCATGTTAGTTTTGAGGGGGAAAAAGATTGAGGAGGGGACCTGATAAGTCTTCAAGTATGTTAAGGGCTATTATAAAGAGGACTGTGGTCGATAATTCTCCAGGTTCACTCTTCAGTAAGACAAGAAAGAATAGGTTTATTCTGCTGCAAGGAAGATCTAGGTTAAATATTAGGGAAAACTTTGTAGCTAAAAGGGTAGTTAAGCACTGGAATAGGCTTCCAAAGGGGGTCGTGGAATCCCCGTCACTAAAGGATTTTTAAGAACAGATTGGACAAACACCTGCCAGGATGATCTTGGTCCTGTCTCAGTGCAGGGGGCTGGTCTTGATTACATCTCGATGTCCCTTCCAGCCCCACAATTCTATGATTCAGACCTCCAGACAGAAACACTGGCCCCTATCCCTGTGCTTTATTGCCTTTCCAGGGAGCTTATTCCATGGACACTAAGACAAAAAGTATGTGTCATCAATCCTCTATCCACGAGTGCATCCACTGGGTGAACAGCTGACCTGAGCTGATCACGAATTGGAGAGCTTGTCCCCAAAATCTACCCCCGGGCTCTGAGATTTTAAAAGAAGCAGGTACCCTCTGAGTGTGTATCTTATAATATTTGCACTTGAGCACCCCACCCTGCTCTTGAACTTCTGAACTGGGGAACAGCTTGAAGGATGTGCTGCTCCCTGATGTACATTTGACTCATACCTCATCTCTCCCCGTCTGGACAGAGACCTGCAGAAGAGAAGGGCAAACAAATATTCATGATCCCAATAGCACAACAAATTTGTAACATGTTGGGCAAATGAATTATTCAGTTCACTTAGGAAGTACTGCTTCCATGCTGGCAAACATAGCAATTCAGACTCCAGATACATAGGGAACTCCAGGAGCATCTGGTGCAGTGCTTGCCCTGCTTTTGGCAACAGTCATGTAGAGTGTGTGTGTATGGGGGGGGGGGGGGGGGGGGGAGAGATAATGAAGCCAAAGCAGGAAGAAAAGGCGGCCTGAGTCAAACAGTCTGGAAGAAAAGCAGCACTATTTTCTAAGCAGTACTGTTTTTCACTCCTTTGGGTACATGGGTTAAGGTCAGATCTCCTTTCCTTTTGAACTTCTTTCTGCCTACCACCCATCTACACATCCTAAAACTTGCTTGCCAAAAGTGTTAGTAAAGCACAATAGGGCAGGCAAACTTACTCATACCACCTTTCCACTCTGCATAACAGAAGCCCAGTCCAGCCCTCCCTGCATACCTTCTTCAGCCATCTCCCAGGCTGCTAAACTTCTACCTCCTGAGGGGGAAGCTTCATACTTAGTGCAAATGCTAGTTAGGTCTGAATCTCACTGCCCATCAGTCTTTGCTGGAGGAGGAAAAAAGGGGAAAGAAAGCTGGAGACAGGGAGTAAGAGGGCAGATTTAAGGGGCAGAGAGAAGACTGATGATGAGACTCAGGGCTGGGAGAGATGACTCAGGAGGAGGGGAAGAGGAAGAGCAAAAGTGATGGTGTGTTCTGAGATTCAGTAGGGGAAATGGGATAAAGAAGACTTGGCAAGAAAGATAGGAGAAAGAAAAAAGTGTATATATCTGAGAGGACATAGAGAAGAGGATGAAGAAATTATGATTGTCTAATGTAATCTATCTAGGTATTCATATATTGTACTCACTACTATGGTGTCTGAACATCTTATAAAAATTACATTAAGCCAACAGAAAATTGGTGACTCTCTGGTTGTGTTCTTTAACCTTTCATGAGCTAATAGTTACAAATTATTTAATTGTTTAAATAGTTATTTGTTTAGTTCTAATGTATTTATTGTGTGATGGCTAGAATGAAGAATGGTGTTTTACATTTCATCCTAACTATGGTAAGATTTATGGTCAATCTGGGCTCTTCTGATCCTTAAGTTTCATAAATTATCAGTCCACTGAGATGAAAGAAGCACTTCTCAAAACATTGTTTCAGGCTGCCTGCAGACTGAGACAGACATCACTGTATATCAATTATTCTTAATTTTTCTGGGTCTCAGTGATGTGCTGTTCCCATCTCTTTCATGCGGCCCTCTGAGATACTCTGGCTCCTTTGAACATGGCTTGTAATGAAAAGTGAGTTTAACTAAATGAGAAAGTTGTGATACATACTCACCTCACCTACCTATTATTTTCTATCAGTTCTTGCTCTGTGTCCTCAGCAGTAGATAAGCAACTGATCTGACCCTCAACTGTGCAAAGTAAGTCAGATGTTCCGTAGCTTGCACTGGAAAATGACATATCAGTGACCCAGTATCAGTAGTGCAATTGGCAGGAGGTTGCAGGCAAAGTAGATGTAGCTCTCTCCTTTACCATGTGCTCACAATGATGCTAGCTCTGTAGTTAGCTAGTCCTGCACACTCAATGACCTATATGGGTGCACATATTGTCCATGCTTGTGGTTGGCCCTTAAAACCAAAACCACAGAATCATACAAGATGCAAGTGTACAGTCCAGGCAGGATAGCAGAACAGAAATAATTCCTCTCACTGTCTCCTCAGAGTATAGCTCTATATACCAAATTGGCATCTGTAAAAGGAACCCCAGCCCTAGTCTATGTCCAACTAAAAGGGTCCCTTGTCATACAGTAACATAATGCATACAGAAAGTCACAGAAATCTGAAGCTTACCAATGCTTCAGGAACACATAAAGTGGGTTTAATAGGCTAGACAAGATTTAATAGCTAGACTGTTTTGCAATCACTTAGTCTCACTCACAGTTTTCTGGGGGTCACGGTGTTCTGTGTACACTCCCATGCCTCAAAATGTCAAAGGAACATATAATGTTTGGGATGGGTAAGTATCATTCATGTGTCTGCTTTACACGGGGGGGAGGGGGGCAAGTTCATCCTTAATCCACTTGAATGAAGAGGAATTTGCCACTTAGTGTTTGTAGACACGTGCTGTCCCGGGATGCCCCCTCATGACCTGGTGTGGTCCTGTAGCCACCCCACCTCAGTTTCCCTCTGAGGGTTCCAAAATAACCCACTGATGCCCAGAGTCCTTAAAATTATATTCCACCTCTCCTGGGGTTTAATTTATTAAACACCACCCAGCTCCCAAAAGAGCCCCCTTTGCCCCTTCCTTAATTTCAGAATGCTCCCTCAAGGGATTATACTTCAAATCCTGGCTTTCCTGGCCTACAGACTCTTCTCGCCTTAAGTTTAGGGGTTCCACGCCCCCCTCAGTGGCCTCAGGCCTTCCCTTTCTCAGACACTTTCTGCTCCCCAGGACCACTTTCATCTCTCCCAGTTACTGCTTCAATTATTTTCTGTCCTTCATCCGTCTGCCTGGACAAATGAAATGGAGTAACTGGCCTCTCATGCTGGCCTTTAGGGCCTGTACCCCCAGTAAACAATAAGATCACTCTCCCCTCTTTGGGTCTTCAGGGAGAAATGCTTTTTCATGGGATGCTGACAAGGAATGTAGCTATCAATTGTAATATTTGGGGCTTTATATGAAAGGAGGCCTGGGACCTCTTTCTTGTGGATTCCATGGAAACTGGGTTGATTCTGTCACAAATGGCTGACCCAAACTGACATTGGCCAAGGACAGTGCTTTTCTTCATTGCTTATGGTTATTTTGTGACCTGTTACTATGTCTGTGAGAACATACATACTTCACTGTTGTGGCTTTACTTCTGAAGTGAATGTTACACATGTTATATGTCCTCAAAGGCGGCACACCATTTGTGTTTTCATTTCAGCCAGATTTGGACTGGGAGGAATTGGAACCGGGGTACTTTTTTTTTTTTTTTTTTTAAGTTAACCCATGCCCTCTCTTGAAGTGTTGAAGCCCATGCGTAAACATGATGCAACTGGGGCAAATCTCTTTCTAGTGCAGGGAAGCACCTGCAGAGAAACCATTTCTGCATTGAAACCAAGCTCCGTAATTTCTACTGTTGAGCTGACAGGAGGATTTCAGTTTTAGTAAGGAAGTTGAGAGAAAGTGACAAGAATGAATCTGTTGATATGAAAGAGAGAGAGGCTCAATGAGAATAGAATATATCAGTGTGTGAAATGAGTAATTGCAACTCTAGTAGCCTTTTAAGGTATATTTTAATTTTAATTCCCTTTATAGTCATGATGCATGTTTTGCTTATTAAAAAAAGTTTATTCTTTAAAGTACAAAATGGCTTGCACAACAGATTGCCGGAGGACATCTGAGAAAGAGCAAGTAGGTGTCTGCTAAAGCAAGTGTCCATGCACCATAGAAAGCTGTGACCATTTAAAGGTCATTTTTAACTGAAAAAGAAGGTTTGCAAAGTTTATATATACATATAAGGGGAAAAAAGGCTTTGAAACTCATGTTCTTCCTGCTCATTTGTACATTTGCTGGTGTTAACACTCTTCAAAGTGCCTTTCCTACCTCAAAAGAGACTGGTAATTCCTCAGAATGCCCCGAGAGTGTCTGTTTTTGTGACCTCAATTTCTGCCTATTACAACTGATAAAATATCTAATGAAACTGAATCGATTTGTTTTGTGAAATCCATTTTTTGTCTGCAGTAATTACAGCAACCATTAGGCTGTAAGAGGCATGCACTGTATTATAGTGCTCAGGTGTACTCAGTGAGTTGAGAATAGGTAAAATATCTAGAACATTATTTAGCAGCTGCTGTCTCTGGAAAGTATTCATGGGTGCTAAGCACCATTTAGGGATTTTGCCAATGCGGCCGATGAGACAGCAAAACCAAGCAATCCTGATCAGACAATAGAATGGTTCATGAATTGAAAAGAGCAGGGATTTAAAAGACTCTCTCTCTGTTTTGTGTAAATGTTTGCCAAAGACTACAAAATTGCAAAAGATGGGAGGGGAGGAAGGGAAGGAAGGACAGACAATACTTAGCCTTCACTTGGTCCATCTGGTCACTCAAACTATTGATCTGGTGTTTGAGAAAATTGTATTACCTGAAAACTGTATTACCACAGAGATGCAGAATTGTTTTCTGTTACTTGGCACATTGATGGAAACCCTAGAAATAATGAAGATACGTAAGGGCATATCCTCAGATGCTATAAATCAGCATATATCTATGAAATTCTGGCTCTGTTGCTGACTGAGGCTCAGTTTGAGCAAGGTATGTGAGCATTGCCCACATCCTCAAAGGTATTTAGGCTCCTAATTTCCATCAATTTTGATGCCTAAATATCTTTGAGGATCTAGATTTATATCCCTAGCTGTAAGCCATTAAAGTTGATGGGACCACTCGGAGTTAAAATTAGGACTGTGTGTTGAACTGGGGATTGAATGACTGAAAGGTTCTCTGATCTTCTCCAATACTTCTTGCAGTGTACATGGGGTTTGTCCTAGAAAAAGCAACATCTTGGCAAGAGGGTTAGTGATGACGCTGAATTAGAAAGAAGATTTTACTAAAGAGATATCCTGTCACCTGGGAGATGGAGAGAGAGTTTAGGCTTGCACGACTTCATCATTGTGCAAAGTAACTTAATGTTGATGATGCACCTTGCTGCCAAAACAACGTCTGCAGCTACTGGACTGGACCACCGTGCAATCTCCATTTCTTTATTCTTGGAATAACGTCATTAATTCATCATCTTTTTTAGAGATGAGACTTTCTGCATTTAAATTGTAATGAGCTCTTGGAGCATATTTAGTACTAGCAACATATTTCAACCATATTAAGTGGAAGTGAAATATACTGGAGTTTGCTTTTCTTCTCTCCTGCTGACCTGCCCCATTTTTTGTCATTCCCACTCTAGGACTTGTGTTTTATGACTGAATTATCTAATTTACAATTACTAGGCTTATTAAATATGAGACAAAATTATGAATATAATATGGTGACCCTTGCTTAGTAGTCACTACAACTAAGGTCTTCGTTAGACCCGAGTGGGAAATGCTTTTCCCATCTGCTGAATATTTTTAAGAGTTCAACATTTTTGCTCATCTCAGATCAGAATGAAAAGTCAAAATCTCAAATTTTCATGATGTGAAAAACTGATTTAGGGTGGGGGTCGGGTCAATCAACATTTTGTTTAAAATATGACAGTGATTCTTTTGATGTTGACTTTTTTCTTTTTAAAAAGTCTAATTAGCTTACGTTTTGAAACAAAAAGTTGTTTCTCATCAGAAAACCTGCATTTGTCATTTTGAAAATGGCCACACAAAATATTTTGACAATTTTGAAACTTTTTCAACATTTTCTCAAGTCGGGCGTTTTGTTTAAGCCAACCTTGATTTGCAGTTTTGTCTTTGAGCTGCATATTTCAATAATAATCAAAGACTGCTTGCCAAAAAAATTCCCAGTGAGCTCTAGACTTCATGTTTAATATCTTTTCTAATTACTCTAATGTATCCAAATCTGACTACCAAAAACAATACTGACCACGTAACTTAAATGGGCACATAAGTAGTGGACAAATATTTTCTTTTCTTTTGTTATTGATAGTGCCAGTTTCCCCTTATCTGTGCAGAACAAATCTCAGAGAATCGAAGGCTGAAAAAGAACGATAAATTAGTGGACTAAAGAAGAATCTTCAAACACCCACAATTAGGAAGTAATGGTTTAAATGTACTTGGATAGATGGGTTAAATGTGCTTCCCCTCTGGATAGAAATACTCTCAGTTTTGGCTGATTCAGCTTGGATATGATGGATATTTGTTTCTCTCATTCCAAAATTTAAACAATTTGTTGTTGTTGTTGTTTGTCTACTCTGGAAAGATCCAAGTTTAGAAATGCCTATTGTTGGATATTTAAGGATTGAGGTTCATTGCCAGAGCACTCTAGCAAAATCTCTCCTAATGTAAGGGGATAAAATCTGCAGGAAGCCTTTTATCCAATTCCTGCAGCCATACCATCTTGTACTGTGATGTGCAACAATCTCACACTCTACAGATTATGAAGTAAACTGGATTAGGCTGGGTCAGGACAGTACTTGGATGCCAGATATCTAAGAGGCCTGGGGGGAGATGAAGGAAGTGGAGTTGGTGATTCAGTAGGTGGCACTATCCTTTTAGTCTTTTCTGAGCCAATGGGGGCACTGCAGTTGCCTTCTTTCTCATGAAATACAAACCTGAGATCATCACAAATTGTGGTTATTCCATCCTCAGACTGGTAAAGATGCCCACCTGAAGACAGTAATGGAATAATGCGGAGTAGAGAAAGGAAGAAAGGGCCAAAATTTAGGCACCTCTGTCTATATTTTGGCACTTAAATGACCTTACATTAAAAGGTGATGACCACCCACAGCACCCATAAATCTACAGGAGCTAGTGTGGCTCAGAATCTCTGAATATCAGCCAACTTAGTTACCGTAGGTGCTGCAGTAGGAATTCAGGTGCATAACATTAGACATCAATGTGATGTTTGGGGGATCATCCAGACCAGTAAGGGGTTCTGTCACTTCCTGCCCTGTTACCTTGGGGGTGCCTTAATGCTGGGCTCAGATCCCTGATACCAGTAGCTTGCCCACAAGCACAAGGTCTCTCCATGGTTCTCACTAGCCTAATTACACCTTGCAGGGTACCACAAACACCACTTCCAGTCCCGAATCTCCCCAAATCTGTCCTTCGTGAGTTCTTAACCACCAGACATTTGGAGTTTTCCCCTCTGGTTCATCACTTCTGAAGGTGTGAAACCAGCTTTCCCCCCATCCCCAGATACCAGCTACTTTGGCTCCCCACTCCACACAGTTTGCATGACAGAGACCTGCTTGAGATCAAAATAATATTTAATAGAAAAACCAGAGATTCAACGATGAAATGGTGAGGAATAGCAAACCTATACAAGTTACACAGTAAATAAACATAATGATGCAACCTCAGACTTTACACTTCCATATTAGATCAAATCCCTTCTCTAAGTTACCTGTTGCTTTTGAACTGTTTTCCCAGAATATACTCTAGCTACAAGTGGGATCCATCATTTTACAGACAGCTTCACACCTAAAGGCTGCCCCTCAGTTTCTAATATATACCTATCTCATAGAGCTGGAAGGGACCTTGAAAGGTCATTGAGTCCAGCCCCCTGCCTTCAGTAGCAGAACCAAGTACTGATTTTTGCTCCAGATCCTTAAGTGGCCCCCTCAAGGATTGAACTCACAACCTTGGGTTTAGTAGGCCAATGCTCAAACCACTGAGCTATCCCTCCTTTTAAAAGTGTTTGCAGTTTCTTTTCTTCAGTCACTATAGATAAAAGTGGGGAATGTGTCACTGCACTCCATATTCTTCATAGTGATATTATTATGATATGATTATAGCATGATTATGATGCATTTTATTCAAGATGGGTCATGTAAGATGTCATTGGAAAAGTTATGATTTGCTAAATACGATTATCCTATTTGTATGCATGTATCATTTTTGTATCTGAAGTTATGAATATTGACTAGGAATATGTATTTCAAATGGATTTAGTCTGGAAAACACTCACAGCCAGTCTTTCAGGTACAACAATGAAGAAGCCAGACAGTGCTGATGGTCCATCAGCAAAGACAATGGACCCTGGAAGAACGTAACCTTCCTGTGAATGTTCCCGACTAGTCTGTAAGTAATGGTTGCCTATGACTCAGCAAGGTATGCAAGGCCATGTAACCAGGCCACATGACTCTGGACTCCATCTTGGGATGTCAATGTATTTCCACAAACTGAGGTTTGGGACAAAGGGTTCCTGCCATATGCTAAAGCTATATAAGGCAGGGAGTGACATCACTGGTTGTTCCTCACTCCCCACAAAGAAGACCATTGGAAACACTTGAGGAACAAAGACTGAAGGGAGCGAAGTGCTGCGCCCAGGCTAAAGGGATTTCTAGCCTGTGTGAAAAAGACCTGGGGATTCCAAGCTGTAAAGCAGGTGCAGCTTGTCCCTTAAGAATCTGCAGCCTGCTTGTATCATCTCTCAGGGTGAGAAACTTCTTATTCATATCCAATATATCTAGTATGTTAAGCTTAGTTTGCATTTTTGTTTGTTTACTAGGTAATCTGCTTTGATCTGTTTGCTATCACTTATAATCACTTAAAATCTATCATTTGTAGTTAATAAACCTGTTTTATGTTTTAAATTAAATCCAGTGTGCCTTTAAGTGAAGTATCTGAGGAAAAATCGCAGCTTGGTTTAACACAGGTACATTTTATTTCCTCTTCACATTGAGGGAGAGGCAAACTCTATGAGCTTACACTGTACAGTTCCCTGTGCAGTGCAAGATGATCTAATTTGGGGTTTATGCTCCAGAGTGGGTGTGTGTCTGGGGAGCTGGAAGGGACCTTGGCTGTAGCCTTTTTATTGTTGGTTCATGCAGTGGCTGTAACTGCAGCTGGATGTGTTCGTACCTGTGTGAAGTGTAGGACCAGGAGCAGGGCTACCACTTGTCACAGCGGCACAATGTGAGGGGGAGCCCAGGCTGGTGGGTCAGGGGACTCAGTGGTACCCCAGTTCCAGGTGGCACTCCGGGTGGAACCTCCCACAGGGAAATCCCCAGTTGTCTCAGTGTCTTTCCATTAATTTTAGTGGCCCATTGATGTATTTTCCTGGGTTGTACAATGTATTGTTACTTGGTTCTGATTTTGTGTGAACACCTGGCTTGGGAAGGTGCCTCCCCATGTCTGATCACTCACTGTCCTGTTGTGAGCTGGAGCTGAAGTTTATGAGCCCTGTTCTTTATGGACACAAATACATGAGTTCGTAACTATAGCCTGCATACATGTCTCAATGTTTATAAAGTTTAGAACAGTAGAAGATTTCATAAAAGACTTTACTTTATATGTTTCTTGGCACAATAACATTATATACAATCAGTTGATTCAACTGCTTATTTTTTGTGGCTCAAACACCCTGTTCTCCCATTGAGTGTCTGTACCCTGATTGTCACAATCAAACTTCAGAAATGTTGGTCTAAGGGTACATCTACACTACAGCGGGGAGTCGATTTAAGATATGCAAATTCAGCTACGTGAATAGCGTAGCTGAATTCGACGTATTACAGCCGACTTACCCCGTTGTGAGGACGGCGGCAAAATCGACTTCTGCCGCTTTTTGTCGGCGGCGCTTACTACCACCTCCGCTGGTGGAGTTAGAGCGCCGATTCGGGGATCGATTGTCGCGTCCCGACGGGACGCGATAAATCAATCCCCGAGAGGTTGATTTCTACCCACCGATTCAGGCGGGTAGTATAGACCAGGCCTAAGAGTATATTTAAGAATTCTAAATCCTTTAAGCCAGATTGACATGGCACATTTAAAGTATCAATTTTTGTTACTTTTGATTTAAAATTATTAGATCCAGCCAAAAAGGAATATACTGTAGCAGTATTTCCAGGATCTGGGACTGCCCAATATTACTCTAGTGTTATAGAAGAGCTCTGTTGTATCAATTTACCACTGTAATGCATGACAGGGTTGTGTTAAACAGTAAAGAAATAAATTAGGGAATTCAAAACTTTAGTATTTTTATTTTAGGTAGGAATTCTAATTCTATCTCCTCTCAACCCACACAAATTCTGATAAGTCACTTTGCACTCTTTTAGGATACCTTAAGGGAAGTGAAATAGGGAGGACCTGAAAAAGCAGAACGCCCACCCTCACCTGAACTAAGCCTGGAAAATTAGGATAAACTAAGATTATTGCAGTAATCAAGTTCTTTTATAATCTGTTGTACCAGAGAAAGGTTGTTTAATTTTAAAAAGTTCAAAGGTTTGGCTAAAGAACTGTATTCCTAAATATCTGATAGCAATAGAAACTCCGGTGAAGGGATATTTACTGCTAATCATATTCAAGGCTTTTTTAGACAAGTAATAATTATAATTGGATAAGCCTAAATCAGGGGTTCTCAAATTGGGGGTCGTGACCCCTCAGGGAGTCGTGAAGTTATAATTTGGGGGTCCCGAGCTCCACCCCCAAACCCCTGCTTGGCCTTCAGCATTTATAATGGTGTTAAATATATAAATGTGTTTTTAATTTATAATGGAAGTCACACTCAGAGGCTTGCTGTGTGAAAGGGGGTCACCAGCACAAAAGTTTGAGAGCCACTGGCCTACATAATCTCTTATAAATGAGAAAACACAATGACATGTGTAGATTTAATTCCCATATTAACCATTTTAGCTGGGGAACAATTCTATGAGTTCTTTTATAATCTGTTTTACCAGAGAAGGGTTGTTTATGAGTGCATTGGGTATAGTATGTACACATGAGAGAGAAGGTGTACTTTGACCATACATGAAAAGGCCCACTTGACTAAAGTATACCTTTGTTTTTTATTAACACTATCCCCATGAATCACACTAGACATCCAGAACTGAGCACCCAGCCTTTGTACATTTTATAATAGATCTTTAGCAGTTCTTAGTATACCATATTGATCTTCCTAAACATATACTTAGATATACCTCTGAATTTAAAGTTATATCCAGATGCAAGCCAAAGTGTTAATCGAAGAATCTTTGTTCTCTATAAGCTTTGGAAATGACAAAAACACTATGTTAATTTTTCAGGTTAAGCAATCAAAAGTCAAGAAATACTGGCTGGCTCCTGCCTTCCCTGACTCCAGGTAACCCAGTTCTGACCCTTGGCTCTGATTCCTGGGTCTGACTCTGACTGAACTCTTGGCTCTAGCATTTGGACTCTTGACTTTGGTCCTTCCTTTCAGCTCTCATCTCTGACTCTGCTTTGACTTTGGTCTCTGGCATTTGAACTCTGATCACTAGGCCTGACTCCTGCTCTGACCTACTAGGCACGACTGCCTATGATCTGGTCTCCTGACAGCTGGTTTGCTTCAGCTGGGGATCTGGCCTAGAGCGGATCTTAAAATGCTAAAACAATTTTACAAAATAGTTTGACATTTGAAATCATTCCATTTTGCAAGGTTCATAGAGCTAGTAAGACTATGTCTGTACTACAAGTTAGGGGTATGATTCTCAGCATATGTACATATACTTACGGTAGCTTTCACCGAGTAGGTGGTAGTAGTAGTGTAGCATAGGCAGGGATAGCATGCCTTAGTTGTGCCAAGTGAAAACCCACCAGTTTCAAGTGGGTTTGTACATGGCTTAGCCATGCCTCTACTGTCACTGCCCATGCTACCTTGGTTACACTACTGTTTTTACTCGTACTAGATTGATGAGAGCTACAGTGTGTATGCAAGCTGGAAATCACACTCTTTGTGATGTGATGTGATATAGCCTAAAATGTTCATAATGGGCCAAATTCACTTCTCAGTTGCACCTGTGCAACACTACTAGCTTCAGTAAAATTACTGTAGGTTCACTGTAAGAGCCTGCAGGACCAGACAATGGGAGTTCCACACTGCTGATAGTACCACCTTGCCACCAGGAGCTCAGGCTGGGGTACCCTGTGAAGCCAGTGGGGCCTGAGAGGCAGCCCCGCTGCAGCCCACTGATTGGCCTGTGTCAGTATATAAACCATGAAGTCCTCACAGGGAGCTGTCTGAGCAATGATGCAGACCTTGCTAAGCTGTGAACGCTGACTTCCTGTCACCCTGACCTGGCTTGACTCTGACTCTGCTACACACCTTCTGACTGCAACTTGGTAACTAATGCTGGCTGCCCATTGTCTGCCCTGACACCAGACTTGACATTTACATGGTATAAATGATAGCACCATTTGGTCCAAGAGTAAGGATTTCTGCTTGATCTTTTGGCTATGATAAAGTGTAACATCAGAGATAGGCCTTAACTGGAATACTGAAAATCAAAGCTCAAACTCCAATGCAAACTTTGTAGTTGGCTCCTCTTATCTTATTATGGATGACACCAGAAGCCTAAATATGAACATCAACCAGCTTTGAGGTGGTTCAAAGCCTGAACTATGCAGTTTAGACTCCTCTCTAACATCAGTTTAGTCTTGTTATAGTCTCTCCTAGGGGACTACAATACATCCGTCCCTTGCAGGGAAATGATCTAATTAGCTTTTCTTTCTGCTATGCTCTCAATAATAAGTGGCATAAATTGTAAAAGCATATTATAATGGCCTTAGTATGAGAAAACCATGAGGTAATTCATTCTTACTGGGCAAGAGTAAAGGAAATTACACAAGTCAGGCTATATGACAATACTTCTGAAATCTCAATAGGGGTTCCTACAAACAGGCTTTCCTGGAGGAATAACTTACTGTTCCCTCTGCGGGGAAAGAGAGATGGAGTAGGATCACACTCTGAAAAGACTTTGCAAACCTCAAGATAGCAGTGGATTTACAGAAACTATATTGTCCCTTTTAGAACATGATTAATCAAAATCACAGTACACACATACTCAGCATTCAGATAAGCACATTTGATTCCCAGGCATAGTTTAATGCCCCATATGCTTAATACAATTGAATGAAACAAAGATACTTATGACCCATAGCAATGGTGTGAGGATGCAGCGTGGGCAGTTGGATCCTCCTCAAGGACCTCTCCCTCACAGTAGTGGCCTCAAGCCCTGATAGCTCACCCATGGCAAATGTCTCCCACACTGATGAAAGCTATTACCCTATAAAAGGCAAACTCTACAATAATAAAAATTACTTATCCCCAAAGAGGATGAAGCATGTCCTCAAAGCATAACTTTAAACAGATGAAGCTCTGCAAATTTACATGCACGCTTCAGAGCAATAACAGTTAACTGAAATGCAAACCATCAAAAACACATCACTGAGCAGCCCAGGAACATAGCCATAGGCTACAATATTGCAGTGAGGAAGTTTATATATCATTCTGTTTTGATTCAGCTGATTCTTAGGCCAATAGTTGGCTCTAGTTCCCCCAGGGAATGTGGGCCATTTTCCCTTGAACAAAGATTACAGCATCCTCAGAAGGCCTTAAACATCTGAGGCTAGAGTATCAGCAGTTGTAAATAAGGGTAATTCTCTTGATTTCAGTGGCACTACATCTATTTATATCAGCTGAGTTTCTGGACCATGGCTAAATTAAGTGGTGATGGCTAAGGTGTGTAAGCTACACATTAGAAAATCAGCATAAGTAGATTGAAGGGAGAATAACTAACTGTAGACTAATTAGACCCCAAAGAGAGGTGTGTAACAGGAAAAATTACTAACAGGAGTATGTAAGAGGTGTAAGTCAAACTAGCCTCCCCACTAACTTGAATTTATGTATTCTTCTGGATAGTAGATATATAAATTACATAAATGTAAACTTCCTCATACACACTTACTTTTGATTTACTGATCTATTATCTATATTGCCTCTGAATTTGTCCTAGACTTATACTATATCTCATAGTTAAGGCTACGATTTAGTCATGGAGGTTGCGAAAGTCACGGAATCCATGACTTTCAGTGACCTCCGGGACTTCAGCCTGTGGTGGTCAGGAGTTGCAGGGTCCCCCGCTTCCAGAAGGGGCAGGGATCGGTGGGGTAGCCCCAGTGCCTCTGTGGCCCCCAGAGCTCCAAGCCACTGTCGACAGCAGGGAAACCCCCAGCTCCCAGCCGCCATGGGTGGCAGGGGAACCCCAGAGCCCCTAGCCACTGCGGTAGAGGACCCCCACCCTCCAGCAGGAGAACTCCCCAGCTGCCACGGGCAGCAGCAGAATCCCAGAGCCCCCAGCAGAGGACCCCTGAGCCCCCGGCTGCCACCAGCAGTGGGGGAATCCCTGAGCCTCCAGCCGCCACCACTAGCAGGGAACCCTGCAGCTCCCAAGCCGCCATTGCTGGGAATAACCCGCAGCTCCTGGCTGACATGGGAAGCAGGGGCACCCCACAGCTCCTGGCCCCCATGGGAAGTGGTGGGGGACCCCCTGGAGCTGCAGGTGGCAGGGGTACTCTGAGCCCCCAGCTGCTGCAGGCGGCTCCTAGCCCCTGCGCTGCTGCCCTGCTTCAGGTGGTGAGAAGCCGCAGATCCCCATTTTGTCATGGATATTTTTAGTAACTGTCACGGACATGTCACGACTTCCATGAATTTTTCTTTTTTGTCCATGACCTGTCCTTGACTTTTACTAAAAATATCCACGATAAAACTTAGCCTTACTCATAGTCCCCTTCCCCACCACCAAAACATCATGCATCCACACAGGACAGCTAACTGCACCCATCAGTCCCCATTCCTTACACAATTTTAATCTGTCCATTAGTTGTTACCTTCTCTTTAGTTGGCCAAGCATCATCAGGAAATGTTAATATTCTGGAAGCCAACACATTCGAAGACCTACTGCTATCAATGGTACAATGTTATTTCCAGTACCCCATGAATCAGACAGTTGACACTGGTCTGAGGATATCACTGGAAGATTGCTTTCCAATGAAAAGAGGGCACAGCTGTCACAGGGTTTGTGATGCAATCTAGACCAGTAAAGGGTTGTCAGTACTTGCCCTGCAACCCTGGGTGCCTTACAGTACTTTGCTATAGTAGCTCCCAGTCTGGGATGCTCACCGTCAGCCTTCAGGCATGTAGGTTACACCCTGAGTGGCTGTGTGCTAGACGCCCTGATTCAGCAGCTCTGACTCCAACAGCCTGTCTACAGCCCCACTCTGGCTTCCACCAGCCTTGGTTACAACCAGCAAAGTGACCCCAATACACTCCTAGTCCCAAATTTCCCCAAACCATGTGCCATGAATTGTCCAATCATCTCCTGGACAGCTCAGAGAAATAAGAAGATTTGATGTTTCTTTAAGGAGACAAAAGCATATTACAGCTTATTAACTTAACTGGATAAATACATCCTTCCCTTCAAACACAGCACTGAGTTGGCATATAGTAAAAATAAAACAGATAACAGTAGAGATGGTTACAAGCAAACAAAAACTCACTTTAGCAAAGTATGTGTTTTGTTCAAGATGGCTTCTTTCACCAATCGTTGTTCTTACCAGCCATAGCTACCTTTCACTTAGTCAGGACCTTTCACAGAAGTACAAGATGCTGGCTAAGATCATTGCCTAAGCAGGTTTCTCACCTACATTCATTTCTCACAGACTTCAACCTCCCTCCTTTGTTGAAGCACCCATCTTTCTCAGCTTGCAAGAACTCTGTTCCCTTGTGTCTGTCTAGTAATGGATGCCAAAGATGGTTTCTGTCTTTGCTTATATCTTCCAAAGTTCTTGTTTCAAGAGGCAGGATGACCTCATGTTGTTCTTCCCTTCCTGTTGTCTACTCATCCCCCTGATGATTTCTATGTCAATGGAGCTTCTATTACACCTTGCTTAATTTCACTGGAGACAAGTAGATAGCTGCCTTCCCTCTTGCATGGGAGAGGCCTGTTTCTCCCTTTGTTTGGTAACAGACTGTAAAACACAATATTTAAGTATCAATAATTCCTTCTGTAAAGTTAATACATAAAATTCACAATGATATATTAATCATCAGTGTGTCATAGGCTTTCATAACACCTCACTTGATAAGCTTTTATAATACAGTAATATTGTATACAATCAACTGATTCAATTGCTTATCACTTGAGATTAAGACCCCCTGTTTTTATAGCCCAGATAAAGTTTCTCTTCCCTGCTGGAAGCTGTCTCCTCCCCTGCTTGTTAGCTTGATAGCTTTGTTTGCCTAATATGTAAATAGACCTTTATTGTCTCTGCCTGTGATGACCGAGCTGCTCAGAAAAGCAAATAAACATTCATTTTGTCTATTAGACTTGTTTACTAACTCCCCCGGCATGCCTATGTTAAACACACTTTAGTTATAATTCCAGCATATATCCATAACTCTTATACATATATCACTCAAGAATATTGATGATCATGACTTATTAGTTTTCAAATGATACCTCACAAGGCATATTTTGTACAAAGATTATTACAGTAAAGTAGGGTGTGACTACAAGGTGTTTAGGGTTCCAACAGTTCATCATTAAATCAAAGCAAGTCAGATAACAAATTGGCAACATAGATATCATAATTATATGATTCCACAGTCTCAGAGGTTCCTACTGGAGCTGTTCAGAAGACAGAAATTCCATTTCATCAAGGATTTTTATATTTGTCTTTATTCCAATTAGGAGCAAAAGCTGAAAATTTCAAAATTCTCTGTGAAAGAAAGTTCCCCCGTGCCCTTCTCCGCCCCCCCCCCCCCCCCCAAAAATTGTTCTGGGTTGACTGAAAGAATTTTGTTTTTACTAAAGCAAAATGTTATCTCTGTAAAAAATATATTATATAATACAAAATAAAACTGAAGTGAAATGGTTCAAAATGAAAAATCAACATTTTGTTTCAAAACTGCAGAGATGGGTTGTTTTTACATTGTTAGAGTTCTTTTTCTGTGGTTTTTCTCCAAAACAAAATTTTGGCTAAAGCGACATCATTTCATGTAGCGTTTTGATTTTGATGGAACTGTATTCTGTCACGGAAAATCGTTCTGTTAAAGCTTTTCCAACCAACACTCGTTCCTACTATGGATTATAAAAGAAATCCTTAGTCATGCCCTTATTTGACTCATTTGGGGCAGAAAGCACAGTGCCATACTTTAGCAGTTACCAATGTTGTCACTCTCATGACTTCTGCAATTTATAAGAAACATCCTCTGGCGTACAGAGTTTCCAAGAGGAATTCAATGTATGTACGCCAATATTAAAAGTCCTAAATTGGTTGGGCAGGGTTTTTCAATAGACTACCCTTCTTTCTCTGCCAAATTTCCATAGATGTGCTTTGAGGTGTCACTTGAGTTGGAGTTCTGTTGTTATAAAGTGGAGGGATGTGCTGACAAGATGTTCTGAATAAGGGGTCCTTGTTTCTGTAAGTCATAGAATCATAGAATATCAGGGTTGGAAGGGACCTCAGGTGGTCATATAGTCCAACCCCCTGCTCAAAGCAGGGCCAATCCCCACCTAAAACCTCCCAGCAAGGGTTTCATCAAGCCTAACCTTAAAAACCGCTAAGGAAGGAGATTTCACCATCTCCCTAGGTAACCCATTCCAGTGCTTCACCACCCTCCTAGTGAAAAAGTTTTTCCTAATATCCAACCTAAACCTCCCCACTGCAACTTGAGACCATTACTCCTTGTTCTGTCATCAGGTATCACTGAGAACAGTCTAGATCCATCCCCTTTGGAACCCCCTTTCAGGTAGTTGAAAGCAGCTATCAAATCCCCCCTCATTCTTCTCTTCTGCAGACTAAACAATCCCAGTTCCCTTAGCCTCTCCTCATAAGTCATGTGCTCCAGCCCCCCAAGCATTTTTGTTGCTCTCTTTTGTTGGACTCTTTCCAATTTTTCCACATCCTTCTTGTAGTGTGGAACCCAAAACTGTACACAGTACTCCAGATAAGGCCTCACCAATGCCGAATAGAGGGGAATGATCATGCTGGCAATGCCCTTACTTATACAGCCCAAAAAGCCGTTAGCCTTCTTGGCAACAAGGGCACACTGTTGACTCATATCCAGCTTCTCATCCACTGTAACCCGTAGGTTCTTTTCACTGCTTCCTAGCCATTCGGTCCCTAGTCTGTAACAGTGCATGGGATTCTTCCGTCCTAAGTGCAGGACTCTGCACGTGTCCTTGTTGAACCTCATCAGGTTTCTTTTGGCCCAATCCTCTAATTTGTCTAGGTCCCTCTGTATCCTATCCCTACCTTCCAGCGTATCTACCACTCCTCCCAGATTAGTGTCATCTGCAAAGTCACATCCAGCATTGGACCATCAGCGCCCTGCACTTCCTTTTTTTTCCAGGCGTTTGGGAAGGAGTTGTGCAGAGGGATACAAGAGTGTTAGTGTTATTGTTGTTTGGTCATTCTGGTGATTTTTGTATGATGTTTAAGATTTGGGGAGGTTGATTACTGAGGTGCTTAAGTAGTATCATTGCACTTTGTTGCATTTATAGTTAAAATTAATTATACATAATGGTATTCTGAGCTACAGAATAGCAACCTACTTTTTAAAAGAGTGACTGCATCTATATTACTGCCCTTCTTCCTTTTTCTTAAGAAATGTCTTAATTATCTACAGAGGTGTTTGCAGAGTTGTTGTAGCAATGTTCATCCCAGGATATTAAAGAGAGAAGGTGGGTGAGATAATATCTTTTATTGGACCAACTTCTGTTGGTGAGAGAGACACACTTTCAAGCTTTTACAGAGCTCTTCTTCAGATCTGGAACATGCACTCAGTGTCTCACAGCTAAATACAAGATGTAACAGATTGTTTGGCATAAGTAATTAACGCATATATCAAGAGACCATTAAGGGTGAAGTGGTTAGTTAATGCCTCTCCAGTCATAGGGGGCAAGGGAGAGGAAAAAAAGTTGGAGAAGGGGAAGTTAGTGGTTGCAGTAAGCCATAAATCCAGTGTCTCTAATCAGTCCACCATTTTTAGTGTCTAGCAAAGTTATGAATTTAAGTTTCCAGGCTCATCTTTTCAAAGTGTTTTGCAGGCTTCCTTTGAGGATGAGGACTGAGAGGTCAGATATAGAATAATTGCTTTGTGAAAAGTGTTCACCCACTGGTGCAGGGCTGGCCTTACCATGAGGCAAACTGAGGCGGCCGCCTCAGGTGCCAGACTGTGGGAGGGGGGGCACCACTAGGACCCAGAGTGTAGAAAATTGTCTGCTGCTGGTGCATATGTATTCTCTTTGCTCTAGATGCACAGAGATGGAGGAGTGCTGTGCTGGAGGAAGGAGGGCACAAGAGACATAACAGGCAGGCAGGAGAAAAGGTGAGAGGGAATAACAGAAAGCAGCAGGAGCTGCAGGGAGAGAGAGGAGGAGGAGCCTCTTATGTACCTCTCTAGCACCCCCAGGAGCCTGGACTGATTAACACCAGCTTCTCAGGGAGCTTCCTATTTCCTGCTGCTTCCCTGAACCCACTTGAGGAGAACGGGCAGTCAACTAAAGTAGTAGGAGCCAGTTAGGCCCTTAAGATGCTGACATCTTCCTTCACTCAGGCCCTGCTACCAGCCTGCTTATTTGTCCCCTTCAATTGAGTGTTGAGAGCCACTATAGCTGGCACAGAACAGCAGTTATGAGTGAAAGAAGAACACACCCCTCTGGGGCAGCATTCAGAAAAAGAAAGCTAGCAAAGGAAGCTTTTCTATCTAAGCAGGAAGGAGCTCTCCTGAGATACATAGACACAAATGTTCACGGTGAGCCTTCCAGCCCCAGTGAGGATGTGAGTGGTGAGGAGATGCCTGATCTTCCACTTAGTCAGAGTGCAGCTGACCTGACAGCTATTGCAGCATCATATCTCCATCTCAAATGGATGTAACCATGCACATCCTGAAGAAAAGTGTAGATCAGAGAAGAGTGTGGTGGAGGCTCAAGAAACAGCTGCTGCTGAGTTTAGTTCCTTAACTCTAGATGATCCAGGACTGTGGACCCACTTGAGCAGTAGCCTGAGGGACTTCCTTGTACTGCATGGGCCACAGCAAGTGAAAAACTTCATGTTCCCCAAAGACAATGAAAATAGAAGTTTCCATCCAACACATTACTGGCATGAAATCCCCAATGGTGAGAAAGTGGAGAGGCCATGGCTTATGTACTCAAAACCCCAAAGTGCTGCATACTGTTTTTGTTGCAAACTCTTCCAGTCTAATGTTCCAGCCACATTGGGTTCTACAGAAACAAAGGACTGGAAAAATCTGGCTAGAATCTGGCATGACATGAGAAGGCAGCAAATCACCAGAAAGCATTCCGTAGATGGAAAGAGCTTGAGATAAGACTAAGTTTAAAGGCCACCATAGATGATCAGCATCAAGAGAAGATTGCATCAGAATCTCTTTACTGGCAAAATGTTCTGAAAAGGCTCATTGCCATTGTGAGAATGCTTGCTACCCAAAACCTAGCACTGCGTGGTACTTCAGATCAGCTGTATGTACCAAACAATGGAAACTTCCTTAAAATTGTGGAGCTGATGGCTGAGTTTAATGCTGTACTCCAGGAGCATCTAATGAGAGTCACCACCCAAGAAATGTACACACACCACTGCCTTGAAAAAACAATTCAAAATGAGATCATACAGTTACTGGCAACAAAAGTCAAACAAAAGATTGTGGCAGATCTGAAGTCTGTTATTACTCTGTTGTTCTGGACTGCACACCTGACATCAGCCATACGGAACAAATGACTTTAATAGTGTGTTTTGTAACAGCAAGAGAACCTAGTGAAAATGACATTGATGATACTACAGGAGCTGGTATGACAAATGTGCTCCTTTAAAAGCTGGAAGATATGGGAATTGCGATTTCTGACATGAGAGGTCAGGGCTACGATAATGGTGTCAACATGAGAGGAAAGAACAAAGGAGTGCAGACACGGATCCGAGAGTTAAACCCTCGAGCTTTTTTTGTCCCATGCAGTTCTCATTCATTGAACTTGGTGGTCAGTGATGCAGCATCAGCTTCTAGTGAGGTTGCTGATTTTTTTAATGTAATTCAAAGCATCTATGTATTTTTCTCTGCATCAACTCATCGATGGCAAATTTTGAAGCAACGTCTGGGAACATAGTCTCTGACACTGAAACCACTGAGTGCCACACAACGGGAAAGTCGAGTGGAGGCGATAAAGCCTATCAAACACCAAATTGGGAAGATAGGTGATGCCATGGTTGCCATTATGGAGGATAGTGCTATGACAGGAACAGTTTGTGGGAGAACAGTGGCAGAGGGAAATGGAATCACCAGAAACATACATAACTTCAAATTTCTGTGTGTTGTGGCACGACATACTGTTTGAAATAAATGTTGTAAACAAGAGTCTCCAAGGTGTTGACCTTGATATATCTGGAGCAATGGAACAACTGGACAAAGCAAAGTCATACCTTCAGATGCAGTAGCACACAAAAGCTTATGATCTAATAAATTTGTTAGTCTCTAAGGTGCCACAAGTACTCCTGTTCTTTTTGCGGATACAGACTAACACGGCTGCTACTCTGAAACCATTCTTAAATTAGATCATCTTCAGTGGCTATGTGCTTGGCTCCACAAGTTAGTTATAAAAAGGTCTTCACTAATGGCTGGATCCAGTCCTAATATGTGGGTGTCTTTCCAAAGACCTAATTGGAAATGGATTGAGTCATGTGCTCGCAGTTTCAGCACCATGCTCATTCTGCTCTCTGGTGGGAGGAAATTAAAATGCAGGCTTAACCTCAGACACATGCTTAAAAGTAAGCATGTGCTTAAGTGCTTTATTGAGTAGAGGCCTGAGAGCTGAAGCATCCTGCTGATCACAACTGCCATTGTAGGTTGCAGAGGAAGAGGCGGTCTCTGGGGTTGTCAGGCCCCAGTCCATGATTTGGACCACAATTTAATTGGCAGCCTTTGTGGAGTAAGGAGCACTGTATTTGCATCAATTGTTTGGTTTTGCTTAATTTTACCCTTTATCACTTGTCTATTTTCAGCTTGGAGGACATTAATACAGCACCAGTGATTTTGAAATTCCTGACAGTACAAACTGGAAGTCCACCTAATGGCCATGCAAATGGCCAGCTAAAGTGTCAAGCTTGGGTAATCTGTACATTTGCAGTCTTGGAAATCAGGCTTCCTGAACAATAGTGTGTTCATGTGCTTTATTGAACTGAATACAGGCCACATTACCTTGAAACTTAGTAAGGATATTTAAAAAAAAAATTACCCACAGGCTTCATTTGAAACTGGATTATTCAGTCCCACATCTGTAGTTATAAATCCTGATCATGACCATAAATCAAGGTGCAAGTTTAACTGTTGCAAGCGCTCCTTGACAATGTATTGATGTCCTAAACTGTCAGTACTTGACCATTTGAGTGGAATGCACAGACCTGCTTCTTAATCTGAAATTCAAATACAGTGAACTGACAGCCAGTGTTTCTGTGCATTTATTTCAGTTGAGAAGCAGTGCTAGGCAATGTAAGCCTTCTGATTTTTTTATAATTTATGTAAATTCTTTAAACACTCATTTTGTTCTCAGAAATCAACTGATAACAGAAAATATTCCTTAGATTCCTAATTTATGTGCTAACAGGTTTTCTTTCCTTCTTCCTATTAAGAGATTAGCTTTCGCAATGGCTAGACCTTAGTCTTTGAAATTGATCTTCTAGTATTTTTCCTGAGAAGATATGTCACAATTCAATGAAAATTAAGCTGCTTCACATAGTGGAATGTGATGGTTCAAAACTCAGCACAAAATAATTTGTTCATCTCTTGCAGGATTAATAAAAAGAATGCAATACACAGCTGTGCAAAATTTGAATAAGCAAATGTAACTGCATAGCAAATTTCTTCAAAGAATCATAATAAGAGTACCTTCAGAAGGAGGCCATTAGGAGTGACAGATAATTATTGGTCAAAATACATTCCTCAGCTTTACTCGAGAGCTGTTATTTTTCTATCGTTTTGGTAATTACGAGTAATATCCTCATATATCACATGCTATCATACTAAATACTTTGTTGATTTAAAAGGCTCATTTTCAAAACTGCTTGAAAGAGCAGGATGAATAGCAGTTATTAAAGTATCCTTTTTATTACTTTTGCATGCAGAAGGAAAAGTAGAAAAAACACTGGTTTCAGATACAATACTGTCTCTTCATATATATATATATAGTGATAGAGCCAGGCCAGTTGGGTACAGCAGAGTAGTCGAAGGCAGATATACTGGCCATTGGATAAGTAGTTTTCTGTTCCCTGGCTGCCCAGAACAGGGGCTGCTCCAGGCTAGGGTGAACACATGACTCCAATTAATCTGCTGAGTCAGGTGAGGCTGTCAAGCTAATGTGAACACCTGACTCTAATTAAGGCCCCTCTGATACTATAAAAGGACTCACTCCAGTCAGGCCAATGAAAGCCAGGGAGCCAGAGAAGAGGAAGTGCGGCTGAAGGGCTGGATAATGAAAATGCCTCAAACCACTGGAAAGGGAGCCCTAAGGTAAGGGTGAAGAAGGTGTTAAGAGAGAGAAACTTCCCCCACTGTGGGGAAGTGGCCCAGGGAAATGTAGCAACTCTGGCAGTGAAAGGTCAGCTGGGCCGGAACCCGGAGTAGAGGGCGGGCCCAGGTTCCCCCCAACCTCCACTATACAAACTCCTCCTGGGAGAGGAAGACAGGCCCCTGTCAGGACAGGAGGCTAAACCGTTCTTGATTAAGCCCATAGGGACAAAAGGGACTGTGGGAGTTCTCTCACCAACTGCCTGGAAGTGTGGGACCCATGGGGACAAGGTCAGAGCTCTGCCACTATATATATATATAGTGCATGAGCTCTATAACATCCATGCTCTGGAGTAGGGGCTTCAAATTTGGCAGCGATCTGGTCTTACTGGGCTGTCCTTTTGCTGTCACCTCTGAAAATCTCAGTTCCTCCATGCTCAGTAGAGAGAGTTTTAGAGCTTGGCACTGAAATTCTCTAAAGTTTGCATCTGTATTGAACATACTCCAGCTCAGGGCTACTGGGACTGAACAGGATTTTCCTGACATTGCTGTCCCAGGAGCCACTGTGGTGCCAAACACAGAAACTGGTTTTAGGGACACTCTCTTTTCTGTGCTCTGAGGCAGCAAGGAGAAGGGCAGGAGCCAGGCTGACTAGAATGTAGAGGAGTGAGAGGAGCGGCACCTGAAGGTTGTGGCAATGCGGTGGAGGGGGAGCCACGATGACAGGTTGGAAGGACAGAAGGGGTCAGGCTTTGTGGAGACAAAAAGCAACAACTAGACTACACTCCCCTCAGAGCCTGGAATACAACCCAGGATTGCTCAACATTCCTCTGTTCTCAGCAAATAGCCATGAAACCATTTGCAAAATATGTGCCTCATCTCTCTCTAGTGACTGATCCACATAGACGTTGACAATCTACCTACTGCTATCAGTTGCGCTAGTGGCAGAGCTGTGGATGTAAAGTTTCTAACCCTGCTGATTAGTCATACCCATATATACACACACACACAATTAAAAATGAAGAAATAAGTCAAATAACAATACAAGGCATGCTTTGGATTCATGTCTACTTTTGCAAATAAATCAAAACTTCTTCACTTGTGATTGCTTAACTAAATGATAGGTTTCCTGAAAATAACCCATGCTATCCTGAAGCTTGTAAGGATAATAGTCTCCTTACTACTGATATGTAATTAAATGGCAAACCTCCCATTGATTTCAGCAGGTTCCAGATCAGGCCCAATGTCCATTCTACTTCAGAAAGCATTGTCTATGTTTTGCAGTTTCTCACTATAATAGGTTTAGCTGTTGTTGCTATTTTAATCTTAATTTTATTTGTCATGGAAGTGCCCAGTTATCTCTCTGGTGTGATACACAAGGTCCAGGAAGAATTGAAAATCCAGTCGTATGATCTCTTCTATTGCCTTGAGTATTTTCTCCCAAAATTCCCATATGATTTCACAGCTCTCCAGTTTTATTTCTTTTTGTCTCTACTTAAGAATCCTCCTTTCTGCTCAAGAGTTGTTAGCAATACTCACCAACAGGTCACCACGGTTTCTTTATCAGTGAAAAACATATTATTGGGTGGAGGCACAAATCATCCCAGGATGAAATTCTCCTTTGTGCAGAAGGCTAACATCTCTCATAGAACTTAAGTAGTACATAGAGTTTTGTGCAGACAGAACTTGAGTGAATTTTACTCTTGAAGAATCGCATGTTCAGTGGAGTTCAACTTAGACTCTTTTTGTCTTCCTTAACCTTGATAATTAATCTTCTAAAAACAAAAACCTTTCCTCTTCCTAAAGCATCAAAATCATCTTCATCTCCCAGCCCATAGGCACCATCATATGAAGTCAATGGCACTGTTCACGTGTTCAAGTTCTGCACATACTTAAATGCTTTGCAGGATTGGCACCTTATTGGGAGAAATTCATTCCTCTGCAGGTCAGCAGAAGACCTAGACACCACTAAAGCCCTGATCCTCTGAAGATTTACACATGTTCTTAACTTTATGCACTATGATCAGTCTCATTGAAGTCAATGAACCATTTTCCAGCAAATTTTAAGCAATGATGACTTCAACAGGACTAGGTATATTCTTAAGTTACTTGCTGAATAAAGTGTGTCAAGTTAAATTTGGAGGGTCAGAACCACAGGTCTCACATAAGCCTTATTTTGATGGCTTATGGGACTTGAATGCTGAATATGTTTTGTGCAAAGAATGGATGAACTGAATGTCTCACAGTTCTTACTTCCATTATAATATTCTTTATTTTATTATTATTAGCAATAACCATATTACAAAGCACTTTGTAATTTGTCTAAATGAAAAACACTATCTATAGGTATATATCCCAAAGTACTTTATAAATGCAACAAATATTGAATACAACCTATGCACCAGGAAGACTTAATGAAATGCAATCAGCTCTGGAGAGGAACGTAACTCTAATTAGCATATACAAGTTTAGGGCAGGTACAGAAAAAGACTACTGTATCCACTTAAAACTGCAAGGGGGGATTTAGACAGGCAGAATTCTAGAGCTTTTCATCTGAGTTTACTCAAAGATCAATTATAAATATATATACACACATATAAGGCACCTAAGTGTTATGCAGATGTTATTCAATAAATGCTATTTAATAATGTTTATTTAATAGATGTTATTAAATAGTGTACTTAAGTAAGTGTATCTATGTAAGGTTGATGAGAGAGAGTTGCCTAGCTGAAAAGAAAATGGAAAAAATGCTGTTGAATTAATAAGACCTGCTTTGGGTCAGCCTGAACTTGTGTTCATTGATATTAATATTTATTTTTTTGACTCTTAAAACTAGTCTGTTACCCAATAAACAGGAGTAATGACTTCTGTAGAGCAATCACAAGGTATTCCCACACCGTATGCATACACATGCCACAAATTATAGATAGTAATGCTTTCAGTTTTCACTTAATTTTAAAATGAGATTCTACATTGAAAATTGACTCTGTAAAAATGACATTGTCATTCAGTTTATTTCTGAATCAAATATGCTCATTTTACAAGTAACGAGATATGTTTACTATGTGCTAGCCCTGCACGCTTACTTTTTAAATCTGAAAATCTGTCTGTGCTCTTTCTTGCTTGTGTATTATCACTGCTACTACTGAGTCAGTAGACCAAGTTCTGCCCTGAGTTGCACTGTGCCAGAACAAATAATAAAAATATAATTTGTCATATACATTAGTCAGCAAATTTTGTCAAATAATTAATTTGCCGGATCATTCTTTGTGGACAAATAGTATTTGCTGAATAAATTATTCAATGAACAACAGTAATATTAATTGAATAATTTGTTCAATGAATATTTGTTTCCAGTATTCAGTCAGTTCTACATGGTACCGGCCCATTGAGCCATATCTTCTTATGTACAGAGATATGATTTAGCTGCATAGGTATAAGTGAAAAGAGAATTTGTTCCATTGTCTTTAACATTGACACACAGGTATAACTGAGTCAATGTTGGGCTCTGAAGTTGGAAGTCTTGGCTCTCATGCTTCTTTTGTGTCCATGAGTGGAGAGAAACATCTACCCCTGGATCTGGCTCAGGGACTCATGGAAAGGAGGAGATAAAGTCCCAGAGCATGCTTCCCCCTTTCTCCCAAACCTCTGGAATCCTTGTTTTTTGTGGAACTTCTCAGAGTTCCTTCCAGCTCTGTGGATTGAGCAGGGCCTATTTTTCAGCCAGCAGATCTCTGCCAAATTCTGCACTCCCAAAACCACAGGGATAAGCAATCCTTGAAATCAATGAGATTGCTCACACAAAACATTAGGCTTTTGTCCTATTAATAGACCACCGACTTCATAGCTTTTAAGGCTAATGCTCTGACCACCGGTATAACATAGTATTGCGGAGAGGCTGGCCCTTTTAAATGAACTAGGTCCACTCCCTTGTGCCAGCAGGTGCTCTCAGTCTGGACAATTAGGAGGGTGGGCAGCACCTGGGGTATAAAGGATCAGGTAAAATCAGAGCTGTGAGGAGATTTTTTTGAAGGACATTGTAAAAGGTTCCTGGGGGAAGGCTGAAGGCAGGAGAGTAGCAGAAGGGTTTTCTGACTTACTTCCAAGCCAGAGAGGGCTGAAGGCAGGGGGACCATGCTGCTACTTCTGGGAGCTGCATGGAGTGTCCCCCAACCCTGCTCCCCAGCTGGAGCGCCGGAGTGGGGCCATGCGGCTGTTTCAGGAGCTGTGTGGATCAGCCCCCGACCCTGCTGGAGTGCCAGACCCCACTCCTCAGCAGGAGCTTGAGGGTCGGTTTAAAACGGCTAGTGGGCTGAATCCGGCGCAGGCAATAGTTTGCCCGCCCCATCCCAGAAACACAGTTAAATAAATTTATTTAAATATATCAAAGTCTGTTACCACTGGCTCCCAGTAGTAGAAAACCTACCACTTGCAGTGGTGAAATGTACTTACAACCCTATCCCATTTGAGTTCCTGTAGTCAACCAGCAGAGCCCAGAAAGTGGCCAGTGCTGGCTGCAGAGGGGACATGGCTTGAGCCAGCACATCCACCAAGTAAGCTGAACTTCTGGGACTCCTACTGAGCCCCAGCTGTAACATACAGTTTCTCTGCACTGGCAGAATCCTGAATGTATGGTGGCAGTGGAAATGCCAATTGCCATCCCCTGGAGGACAGTGGCCCTGTACCAGTGAGGGCAAATCAAACCTATAAATTGCATCTGTACAGCATCCCTTTAAAAATATTACATGAGAGATACATTGAGTGAAAATATGTTTTTAAGAAAACATAGTTTACAGAGCATTTTAGAGCACAAGAAACACGGTACAAGACAGCATTGGGTGATTGTCCCTGAGTAATGAAATATGGTGAATGTTTCCCAGCCAGCCTTATCGTCCAACCTCTATTAGTGCTGTAGATTGCCAGGGGTCAACTTCTCCAGTGGGCTAAGAGCTCCAGATTAAAGTACATGGCACAATAAATGCTGCTAGCATTTTTTCATTTTCTGTAATGTTGCATTTCTCTGCCAAAACTGCCACCATGCTGATAATTATGTCATCCATCCTTTACTTTGTACTGCAAAGTAACACTTCACAATGTACGGTGGAAACTTGTATACAGAACAATAGCTAGTTCCATATGGTTCTTCATACATTTATTTTTACTTTCATTGACGAATTAGAGTGACATTGTTCATTATATTTCAGATGTTAGCACAGTTGGAGCACATCCAAGGATGTGTATTTAAACTGCCAAAGAATGAGAGACTGACATCGGGCATGACTCGTTACTGAGCTATTGATGGGAAGAGAGTATTTCAGTGGGAAATCAGCTCTAATCAGTGTCATCAAACGTCACATAATTTCCCAAGGGCTGGGATGACACTTCATCAATTCAACAATGCGCAGACATTCTGGGTGGTGGTCTGCCACCATTTTGTACAGCCACTTGTCCTGCATTGCTACTGTTTTGATAGTGGGGAGGAGGGGGCGAGAGAGTTTTCAGCAAAGGAATTAGTCACATAGGGCAATATTCTGCCTATGGACTTTGATAAGCTTGCACTGTGGGTGTAAATTAGTATTTTCAAGAGCACTCATGAATCTAGTGAGACCTCTATGTTACAGATCGATCTGTTTATAGCTGGGGAGACACCTTCAATTGAAGGAGCACTAAGATTCTATTCTAGTTCCTCAGAGCACCCCTCCTTCCCTTCCTCCTCCCCCCTGCCCCATCAATAAGAATCCTCTTCATCTTTTCTGGGTTCAGCTTCAGCCTGCTGTTTTTTCATCCACATCTCAGTTTTGCAAGACTTTGGGAGAGCGGTGGAAAAGGAGAGTTTGGGATGGGTGTCAGTGGAGTACTGAAGATATTATAAAATGCATTATCTCATGATCCCTCCCTCCGAGGAGTTTCACACAGATGTCAATCATAGGGCGGGACAGAACCGCGCCCCATAGGACTCCACAGCTATGCATCATTGGGGAACAGGAACAGTCACCCGTCAGTAACCTGTCAGATTGTTCAGAAAGGGATCAGTGGCATAGCTTGAAGATAATTCTGTTCACTACTGCCGGGTCCTGCAATTGTGTCAACAGATTTTGTGATCAAAAGTATCAAAGGCTGCTGGAAGATTGATAAATGTCAACCAGGGCTTCTGTCTTCAACTCACTGTCCTGGGGAGATCAGTGACTATTGTGACAGCGCTGTTTCTGGAATCCAAGGACCTCAAGTATGTTGGACTTGGGAGATTCCCTGGCACTATCTTAAGAAGCAGAGATGTAGATCAGGCAATATATGGCCAAGATATTTGTGTCCAGAGTTGGTCTTGTGAAAAGGCCTGATTATGGATTGCTAGAGTTTTTCTGATACCCTGTTGCTCTGAGGAGAGCATTAGCAATCCTTTCCAATGCAGCTCCTATGCATTCCCTGCAGGCTTTCACCACCTAAAGGGGAAATATATACAGCTCTCATGAGATTAGATATGTCACTCTAAATGCTGGCCAGTTTCCAGAATGGTTAATTATTAACCTGCTTACATAAAACACCCCCCCCCCTGCCGTTTCAATTGTGTGTGTGTGTGGGGGGGGTAGGCGGGAGATATTCTGCAGTCCCAAACTGCTGTGTAATATTGCTACTATGCATTGTTAAATAGTTGCCAAAATTCACCACCAAGTTGGCTGCATGTTTCTGGTGGATAGAGGGATTGTTGCATATATTTTGCATGTAATACTAAAACTCACCAGTGTATAGTACTTCATATGGTCACGGTGCTAATTAACTAAATACTGCTCATAACTCCAGAGTGAGGTGGTTCAGGTAGATCGGGATTGCCATATTGGATCAGACCATGATCCAGTCCAGCATCTTGTCACCACAGTGGCCAGTACTAGATATTTCAGAGGAAGATGCAATAAAATCTGCAATTATGGAGTAACCTGTGCACAGTGGATGTTTCCTTCTAATCTCCATTTGTCAGAGGTTAGTTTATGCCCTGTAGCATAAGGGTTTATATCCCTGCCAAACTCTTGTTTGCTGTTTTGTTGTGTATGTAAAATTAACTCTTCTAACTCTGGATATTCCTGTTAGCTATATAAAAGTCCAATTGCTTTTAAATCTTGCTATGTAAGTATTACCACAGTTATTTTTCAGATGGAGAAGGGACTTGCCAAAGACACACAGAATGTGAGTGACAACCAGGATTTAGAACAAAGGCATCCCTGACTCTCCACCCCATGCTCACTCCTGTGGTCTGCACAACCTTTCAGACACCACCATATATCAGTTTGTTCATAAAGCACTTCAGAGTCCTCTGAATGAAAGGCACTATATTAAATGTACAGTAGAAACACTATCTTTAAATGTGTATATTTGAAATTTTCTTCTGTGGAGTTCTGACTGCTAGAAGGAACTTAGCCAAAATTGTGACCAGTCTAATAAACACATTGGCAAGTCATAAAAGCAATTAAGAGATAAATATGGTTAAAACTTTTCATGTCTTTGAAATAAAAAGTCAAATTATAGTCAGTAGTGTTGGGAAACAAAAGGCTATTTTCTCCCCAAGATGTCTCCAGTAGAAGCCCAGATGTGAGGGCATATACTTATTGCATG
The DNA here is from genome assembly GCF_013100865.1 of Trachemys scripta elegans. Taxonomy (NCBI): domain Eukaryota; kingdom Metazoa; phylum Chordata; order Testudines; family Emydidae; genus Trachemys; species Trachemys scripta. The sequence continues at coordinate 106,395,207 of NC_048303.1, forward strand.
GTTTTCAAGATTAACCTTGGTGTTGACAGAACGCTGCTGTATGATTGCCATTGTTTCCAAAGCGTTACCACATATCGCAACACTATTACAAGAGCCTAGTTTAAGTGCATACCAAAGAGAAATTAGGACAGGTTTTGTTTCTTTGCATTTCTGGGAAATAAAAAAGGACTCTATACCAACACCTTGGTAATTCTGTTTAACTTAATTTTGCAAATTGCATTGAAATTATACCCCTTCTCCCTTCCCCGCCCCCTGCACTCATAATGTTTTCTCTTTTAGGTAGTATTAAGCAGCTCCTTTTAGCTGGCTCATAGAAGACATTTAAAAATAAGGAATATACCTTTGAAAGGCAAACATGATTGTTACACACAGATGCACCCCAGAACAGCAATCCCAAAACACCACCAACAACAACGAAAAGCAAGACACACAGGTAAGTTGTCAATCAACACATGTAATAATCATGAACTGGCTAAGACAGATATTTTGCAGCAGACCCTGAGTAACTGTGCAATACCAATGCCACAGACACACACACACACACTCTCTCTCTCTCTCTCTCTCTCTCTCTGAGTTCTGGGAACAGGAACCAGAAGTAGGACAATTCACATACACCACTTGTCACAATGACAAGTATAAATATAAATATAAATCCATGGTACACCCACATCTTGAATACTGCCTACAGTCTCCTCATCTCAAAAAAGATATACGGGCATTAGAAAAGGTTCAGAGAAGGGCAATTAAAATGATTAGGGGTTTGGAATGGGTCCCATATGAGGAGAGATTAAAGAGGCTAGGATTTTTCAGCTTGGAAAAGAGGAGACTAAGGGGGGATATGATAGAGGTATATAAAATCATGAGTGGTGTGGAGAAAGTGAATAAGGAAAAGTTATTTACTTGTTCCATAATATAAGAACTAGGGGCCACCAAATGAAATTAATGGGCAGCAGGTTTAAAACAAATAAAAGGAAGTTCTTCTTCACACAGCGCACAGTCAACTTGTGGAACTCCTTGCCTGTGGAGGTTGTGAAGGCTAGGACTATAACAGGGTTTAAAAGAGAACTGGATAAATTCATGGTGGTTAAGTCCATTAATGGCTATTAGCCAGGATGGGTAAGGAATAGTGTCCCTAGCCTCTGTTTGTCAGAGGGTGGTGATGGACGGCAGGAGAGAGATCACTTGATCATTATCTGTTAGGTTAGGTGCCCTCTGGGGCACCACTGTCGGTAGACAGGATACTGGGCTGGATGGACCCAGTATGGCCATTCTTATGTTCTTAAAAGTCATCCACTGTTTTTATTGATTGTTGTTATTTATTTATATTAGCTAGGCATCTATAGGCTCGCACTGAGACCCATTGTGCTAGGCATACATTTACACAGTAAGAGACAGTTCCTGTGTTTCAGAGCTTTGTCTAAATAGACAGGCCTGTCGGGGCTGGAGAAAGTAAACCTTATTTTTAGGGCTGGTTGAAAATTTTCAGTCAAAACTGTTTTTTAACAGAAATTTTGATTTTTTCAATGGAAATATTTTGTGGGAAGTAGAAAATTTTGACTATCCAAAAAAACCCTTTCCGTTGTGGAGGGTGTTTAATTTTATTTTTGTGGCAAGCAGCAAACATTCGCCATAGGGGGCAGGGGAATCTGACCAGTTCTAATTATTGTCCCCATTGAAAATATGGATAACTGAGTCACAGAAGATTAAGTGAATTGTCTATAGCAAAACTGCGAACGGAGTCCAGGTTCCCCTGAGCAGGGCCAGCTCCAGGGTTTTTTCCCCCCAAGCGGCGCCAAAAAAAAAAAAATCGTGATCTGCAGCAGCAATTCCGCAGGAGGTCCTTCGCTCCAAGCGGGAGTGAGGGACCATCTGCCGAATTGCCGCCGAATAGCTGGACGTGCCGCCCCTCTCCGGAGTGGCCGCCCCAAGCACCTGCTTGGCAAGCTGGTGCCTGGAGCCGGCCCTGCCCCTGAGTCCCAGACAGTTACTTAACCACAAGACTGTGCTTCCTCTCAATATAGTTCTATCTATGTCTCAAATTGTTGTTCACTTGCATGCAGAATCTGTTAGGTATCCTGGGGTAAAATAAACAACTTGATCTAAATGGTTATCACAATAACCATCACTGTGAATAAATAAGAGACCATGTGATCTAGAGGACTGGAGCTGGGGATGCCCCGACTGCAGCATGAGGACCAAGCACAGTTTTAAAGCATATTCTTTGTATCCCTTGTGTTTGCAAAATGAGGACAAAGCTGGTCAACTGCACGATTTTAGTGCTCAAACAGCAAGCAATTTAATCTGCTGTGGTAGATACAAGTTCTAGCAAATATTCTGGCTGTCTCCCTTTGTTGTTTTTTAAAAAAAATTGTGTCCCCCTCAGATGCCAAGCAAACTGTCATTGTGCCATTGGCTTAGGGCCACAGACTTTTAGGGAAGGGAAGCAGTGGTTCTAGGGTAGTATCAGCCTTACTGCAAAACTACCCCTGTGGGCATGTAGGCATGAGAATTCCCCCCTTCCCCACACCCCTAGTGCCTGGCATTAAATCTGTAGAGACTCTCACTGGGTAATCTTCGTCAAATTACTTACATGTCTTGTGCCTCAGTCAAACCACACTGAAAGACTAGAGGAAAAACATTGTGCTTTACTGACTATCAAATACTATGACTGGGCTGAGATTTCCAGGGTAAATAAATTATATACTCCACTCCGTCACATGGAAACTAATGGGCAGCTTCAGAAAATGACTGGCAATTAAAAATGTTATTTTAGGACAGTAATAGAAGTAATTATCTTTTGTGCCAGGAGGGGAAAAAATGTACTAAGAGGCCATGATGAGTCCACAGAATCAGTCAATGAAGGAAATTTTCTAGAGTTACTTGACCTGATTTACAAAAGATGATGTTTTAGCAAATGTCTTTAGGATGTAGTACGTTGTAAAAAATGAGCTGATATCTTCAACAGGTCAAGCCTAAGACAGAGTGAAAATGAGTGTGGTGATGATAAATGAATTGATAATGAGATATTGGGAACAAAATCAGCAATTCTTATAAGCTGAGATCTAAGATACACTAAATGAAACTGGCATTTATAAGATCATTCTGAACCTTAGAAGTGCAGAAAGAAAGGTTATTGTGAAACTTGCACAGTGAGGACCTGTGGTTTGGATTTGACCAAGTCAGTAATGATCAAAAGGTTTTAGTTACCATCTGACAGTTATTCACTGAGTTTGTGATCTCAGTGCAATTCCTAATGAGGAGTGGTCCCCTTCGAGAGCTGTGCAAACTTAAAGATTTGTGAGTATGTACAGTAGCTCACTTGTAAATGTCTGTCTTTTAGTTAGGTGATTTTCCTGATGACAGTCCTGGAATGGTGAGTTAACTTTTTATCTATGAAATTTCTTTCAGTGGCTAGTTTTATATTAAAAATTGTAAGAATATATTTATGCTTATGATGGTCCTTCTTCACCAGCCCCTGATGGCCAACACCCCGCACAATCTGCATCCACTTAACAGGTCACTTACTGTCTCCCCTATGGAGGGCCATTTGCCCACTTTCCCTATCCTGTGTCTTTGGGGGGGAAAGCAAAAATGGGAGAATAAATGCTTTGAATTAGTAATAATGCTATGATATAATAATGTAGCTTATAATTTAGGTCCTGGGCTAAATCTCTTTGAAATCAATGGGATCCTTTCCATTGACTTCAGTTGGCATTGGATCAGGCTCTTAGTTCATTACATTACCAGTGCTCAGTATACTTCCACATTTCCCAATGCATTGTGGGTTTTAGTTCAAAGACCTTAAAAGCACGCTCTTATTTATGTAAGCTGTGACAATATCTTGATGTTTTAATTTAGAACTAAGATTTCCCAGAGATGTTTTAATGTAATTGTGGCCATTGCTGGGTCAAACAGTCCTCATGACTTAAACACTGTTGGTGAATCAGAGTTCCTGTTCAGTTCAACAGCATCATGAAGCTTTCTCTCCTAATGTAAAAAAGTCAAAGAGGTCTCAACCTGGAGCACATGTAATGTTGTTTCTGATGAGTACAAGGGGCACAAAGCTGGTGTAGGGGAGTCCAAGGACATTCTCTTTTAGATATTTGCCTTTAAAGAAATAGTGATTTAAATAGTGACTCTGGTGCTACTTTGAGGCAAGTCATATTGTTTTTCTTTGACCTACAAAATGTCTATTTGTCTTTCCTAAATCACTTAATCTAAAATTTCATATAGATTCTGTACTGCATTCATTTCGTTCTATGCAGACAAAATAACTCAGTTCTGCACTGTTTACCGATTCCAAAGAGATGGGAGTAATCTTTTTAAATATCTTTCATTTTAATTTTGAAGGGTTCCCAGGAAACAGATTTCAGAATGCTGGCCACTTGAAAGGTATTAGGTGTGCACTTCAGTAAAACCTGTGCTATCTTTCAAGTAATTGTTAATAATGCTTATTGAGAAGTGGTCTCATTCTGGCTTTGACCTGTCATTGCCAAGCCAGTTATTTCTTTTTTCCCAACCCAGTTTTTAATTCATACTGTGCAGTACCTGGTAATGGTTGGTATCTTTGGCCTGGTCTCCACTGGGAGGGGGGTGGGCGTGTCGATGTAAGATACGCAACTTCAGCTACGGGAATAGCGTAGCTGAAGTCGACGTATCTTATTTCGACTTACCTCCTGTCCTCACAGTGCAGGATCCATGCCCGCAGCTCCCCCATCGACTCTGCTACCGCCGCTCACCCTGGTGGATTTCCGGAGTCAATGGGAGCGCATTCAGGGATCCATATATCGCGTCTAGACGAGATGTGATATATCGATCCCCAGTAGATCAATCGCTACCCACCGATCTGGCGGATAGTCTGGACGTACCCTTTTATATGAGTAGTTCTGTAGCCAAGAGGAGGAAAGCCAGTTCTCTGACAAAAGACACAGAAGAGCCTATCGGTGTCTCTTGAGTGTCTTGAAATTGCAGTGAGACAAGGTGGGTGAGGTAATATCTTTTATTGGACCAACTTCTGTTGGTGAGAGAGAGACAAGCTTTCACTCCACACAGAGCTCTTCTTCAGGTTTGGAAAAGGTACTTCCAGGGTCACAGAAAAAGGCAAGATGGAACAGATTGTTTAGTATAAATAGTTAGCACATATTGTAACGGTCCATTCAACACACAGTGGCCCACCCTGCAATCATAGGACAAAGAGGGTTACAGATGGTTATAAGAAATTCAGTGTCTCTGTTCAGTCCCTGATTTTTAGTGTCTAGCAGAATTATGGATTTAAGCTCCCAGGCTTCTTTTGAAAGTACTGTACAGGTTTCCTTTGAGGATGAGGACTGATAGATCAGATATAGAGTGATCACTTTGTGAAAAGTCTTAGGGTGTTTTGTATTTTATCATTTTCCTGTGTGAGTTTATTTGAGAGAGTACGGATTGTCTGGTTTTACTCATAGTTGTTATAGGGACATTTAGGGAACTTGATGAGGTACAGTACATGTGGTAGGCATGCGTGGGATCCATGGATCATGAAAGGTCTGGGGGGTAGGGAGTTGGAGATATGTCTACAGGTTTTGTATCTGATGTTCTGGCAGGGTTTGGTGCCACTTTGAGTTGGTGTGTCCTGGTCTGTGGGGAGCTAGTTTCTGATGATGAGCTTGGAGATGCTGGGCAGTTGTTTGAGGCCAGAAGAGGGGGTTCAGGAAAGATTTCTTTCAGGATGGGGTCCTCATTGTGTATGGGTTGTAATTGTTTATTGATACTCATATGAGTTCCAGTGTGGCGTGGTAGGTGACAAATAGGGGTATGGGGTCAGAAGAGGTTTTATTTCCATATTAAAGCAGGTTCTCTGGGAATTTGGGTGGCCCTTTCGATGATGCAATCTACTCCTTGGGTGGGGTGTCCTTGTTTGGTGAAGGCTGTTTTGAGTGTGTTAAGGTGTATACCACAAACTTCCTCCTCGTAGAATATTCTGTGGTATATGAGTGTCTGGCTGTAGATAACTGATTTCTTGGTGTGTTTTGGGTGGTTACTGAATCTGTGAAGGTAGGTGTGGTGACCTGTGGGGTTCTTGTACATGGTTGTCTGTAGGTTCCACTGCCTTGAAATTGTAGTGTCAGGAGTGTAGGATACTGAAATAACCACAGTTTCTAATTTAGAAGCAGAAATAGCGGAGACAAGATAAACTCTCTCAGCTGTAGCTTCTGTCACTGATGCTTAAGAGCCTGACTCCAAACTGGCTCTCTCTTTCAGGAAAGCAATCAGAGAAAGTTTTCAGATTTGCCCATTGTATTCATAGACTGGATTAACTTAATGCTATAAATACACATGGGGACATAGACCTAAAGGTGTTGGTCATAGCCCTTCTAAATACCATTATAATGGTAAAATGTGTGCTAAGAGAAACCCTATCAAGATGCGGTGTTAGAAGAGCAAAACACCGTGTGGGCAAATGGTCCTGATGAGCCTCACGGAAGATCCACTAGGGAAAGGAAATGTAACAAATCACAGCAAACCTTAGGATCCACGTCCTGAGGCTTCATTCATGGGCACAGAGGACCCCATTTTCAGCAGACCTGGTTTATTTCTACTGCTTGGGGAGGGTGTGTGTGCAGAATTTGGGGAACCTGTGCAGTGGGTGCTGCTGATTCCAGCTCTGCAAAGCTCCCTGTGCACTTCTAAATAGATTTAGGAGTGAAGGACGCTGGTGGTGGCCTTCTCGTGTTAGGCTCAAGAAACTCAGTCTATTTAGCGTAACGAAGAGAAAGTTAAGGGTGACCTGATTATAGTCTGTAAGTACCTACATGGGGAACAAATGTTTAATAATGGGCTTGTCAGTCTAGCAGAAAAAGGTATAACATAATCCAATGGCTGCAAGTGGAAGCTAGACAAATTCAGACTGGAAATAAAGTGTAAAATTTTAATGGTGCGAGTAATTAACCATTGGAACAATTTACCAAGGGTCATGGTGGAGTCTCCATCACTGACAATTTTTAAACCAAAATCAGATGTGTCTCTAAAAGTTCTATGCCACTTTTTCCAAGGGAGCCCTGAAGTCCTAGATGAAAGTTTTCCTTGACCCAATGCTGTAGTGCTGCATACTATGCTCCAGTTGTCTGCTTCCTCCAAGCAAACTCGATGCCTTTTAATGGTGCAGTATGTATATAGGGCAAGATCCTGCAGCCTTTACATGAGTAATTCCTACTGATGCAAGTAGTTCATTGGCATCATGAGTGAGAACGACATATGTGAGTAAGGGCCTTCCAAGAACAGAACAGACTAGTGGGTCCAAAACCAATAAAGTATATGATAATACTTGTATTAATTTGAATGAGCTTTGGATTAGGCCTGTAAGTGCGTAATGTGCTTTGGTGTTCTTTGGGATGAAAGGCGCTACATGAATGTAAAACATCATAATGATTATTCATTCTATTGCTATTTTCCTCACTCATTGTGCCTGATAGCACTGTCCTGGGCACAAGGCTATCCCTGACGCTTCATTTCTCTCGGTCTGATCTGGCTTTCCCTGACCGTGCCACTTTTCTTGTTCCAGCAGAGGCAGGATCATGTGAAGAGCTTGTTTATTTTATCAAACATTCAGTAGAGATTTTACCAACAAAATGGAGCCTAAAGGGAAAACTGTAGGTGCCTGCTCTGCAGGATTTAAACAAAAGGCAAGAGAATGACAGCGATTCTGGGTGAAGCCAAGTACATCAAAAACATCCTTTGGCTGGCAGAGGATAGAGCAACTTGTGACTGGCAAGGAAACGCCCTGTAGCTAGTGATGGAAGAAGCAGGAACTTTTCAGTTTAGTTGAAAAGTGTGATAAAAGCAAAGCATTGAAAAGTAAAAGGTTAAAGGCAGCTGCCTTGTGAAGAGTTTAGAGCACTGCCTGCATATGTGGTTTAAGCAAATCAGAAGTGAAGGTACTTCTCTATGTGGAATTTTAACGAGACCAAAGCTGAGTGCTTTGCTAAGCAGATTTATGGTCTGCATGGTAATTTGCCAGCCTCTGACAAGTGATTGTGCTGTTTCCAGAGATACAATGACATCCTCAAATTTAAAATTGTGGGAGGAAGAGAGATCAGCTGTTGATGAAGCAGGTAATGTGTTTGCCTCTGAACTTTAAAAAGTCATGGGAGATTGAGATCTGTGTGTGCTTAGCAGGCTTACAATGCTGAGAATTTGGCTTGTGTGGGAAATTGTTTTCTGACCATAAATTAGCAGAGAGGAATGAGGAGGTAGCATTCAAGCATTACAAGCGGATGAAAGACAGACTAGCTTTTTGATGTGGACCTATGCAATTGCTTACCAAAAATTTAAGCTTTTCTGTCAGCTGCTAGGGAAACTCCTGGTGTTTTTAAGTGCATTAAGATGTTTGGCTGTCTTCTGAAATAGAATCACTCTGCAAACAGCTTGGTGACATGAATGGTTTATAGGTAGATATAAAAAAAATTAACTTTCTGCTAAAAACTTTCCCTCCCACTACATTATGCCTGCCAAACCCTTCGGTTTGTAGACAGCTGTCCTACCCAGCAAATAATCCTTCTCATGAAAACATGAGCTGGAGAAATCAATATTCTTTCCCTACCCATCACAAACATGTCCTGTATTCAGCCTGGGGCATCAAGTATCCTGATCTTTCATTTGGCAAAAAGCAACATTTTGGGAGAAATTTCATTCTAACAGTGTTGCAGAATGTTGAGTCTCTTCTTTTCGGAGGAAATGAGGGAAGAAATGTAAATGAATTCAGCAAATATGAGTTGAACCATCATACAGTAGAAAGAGTTGGATAAAATGGTAAAAGGATTTGACATGAGTGAAAATGTATGTGAGGCAATCCATTTTGTTTGTCCTGTTTTTGCGAATAGAAAATTTGTCAAAAAATGCATTTTACAGGGCACCAAAACTTTGCAAAATTGGGTCTAATTCAGCAAATAGTTTCAGCTGGGAAAAATGGAAATTTATTTCTCAAAAAGTCAGAATGGTTTGTTTTCTAAATGATATTTTGCTTCCAAATTTAGCGATATTTATTTTTTAAATATTTTTGTAAAACACCTGGAAATGAAACAAACTTAAAAAAAAACCAATTTTTGTTTTGTTTCAGGTGTTTTGTCATTGTTTCATTTTGGTGGACTTTTAGCTACAAAATGAATTTTTTTCTTGCCCTTTCATTTCTGCCAGTAAAACTCAAAAAAAAAAAAAAAATCAACTTTAGTTCAAAACAAAACAAATTCCCCCCCCCCCCCCCCCCCCCGATTTTTAGCTTCAAGAGCCAAACCAAAAAAATTAATTATTGACACAGGTCTTCTCTGAGCTAACCTCAAGGAAATGGTTGTAGCACTCCCAAACAGTAAACTCACGAGCAATAAAACTGATAAAGTGAAGGACAACGAAGAGCTACTATAACACTACTTAGTGATCTGGAAACTGGTTAAAAAGAACAGGAGTACTTGTGGCACCTTAGAGACTAGCAAATTTATTAGAGCATAAGCTTTCGTGGACTACAGCCCACTTCTTCGGATGCATATAGAGTGAAACATATATTGAGGAGATATATATACACACATACAGAGAGCATGAACAGGTGGGAGTTGTCTTACCAACTCTGAGAGGCCAATTAAGTAAGAGAAAAAAACTTTTGAAGTGATAATCAAGATAGCCCGTACAGACAGTTTGATAAGAAGTGTGAGAATACTTACAAGGGGTGATAGATTCAATGTTTATAATGGCTCAGCCATTCCCAGTCCTTATTCAATCCTGAGTTGATTGTATCTAGTTTGCATATCAATTCCAGCTCAGCAGTCTCTCATTGGAGTCTGTTTTTGAAGTTTTTCTGTTGTAAGATAGCCACTCACAGGTCTGTCATTGAATGACCAGACAGGTGAAAGTGTTCTCCCCCTGGTTTTTGAGTATTATGATTCCTGATGTCAGATTTGTGTCCATTAATTCTTTTGCGGAGAGACTGTCCGGTTAAAAAGAGAGCATGTGAGTTTTTTTAAAAATATAAATGGCCAAAGAGCAGTTAAGTCAATGCGCAAGTTGTCAGTGAGCTGTTGAGAAATGAAGACAATCAAAGTCAAGTGAGCTGGGCAGCTTGCGGGTGCAGACAGCATCTCACCAGATCAGGTGTCACATCTATAAACATGGCCAAGTAACACTAGAGACTTCTTCGGAAACAAACATGAGCAGCCAGTCATACAGCACTGGCCATATATAAGCATAAGAGGATTCGTTTCATTTTGAATATTGTTTAATGTGTTCTATACCCACAGGGCAAACACAATGTAGAAAAGTGAACTTTAATTTTTGTTTATATAACTTAGAATTAAAGATGCCACAAATGTACCCTATTGCTGGATGAGGTTCCCTTGTTGTATCTTTTTGAGAAACAAAGGCAAATTGCTGTAATGAACAAAGGAATTCAACTTTTTTATTAATTACATTAGAATTAAAGGCTCAAATAATGTTACAAAGTAAACAGTCCACAGTAAAAATGAAATGGCATTTGCATACTTCTGTCAGTTTTCAGGCACATGGTTATTCTGGACAAATAGGGATCTGAAACAAACAACTTACCACTGTGGTGTTGTTACTATTATATCATGATTTTATACAATAAATTTGAGGTAACATTCTGGACTGGCTTCTAGCTCAAGGGACTTACAGTAAGTGTAGAAGTGACAGATTTTGCATTCTATATTAGCAGACAAAAGGATCATCCTCCCTTTTTTTTTTTTTTTTTTTAAGGAATAAGCACACTGCTACCAGACACAACTGAGTAGACTAATGCTTTACTGGAGACTGCCCTAAAATGAGAAAGCTATACACGTACAAACAAATGCCATATACTGCGTACAAGCAGATTTAGCAACCTTTTACAGATATATGTTGTGTGTGCTGATTGATGGTATTAGACATTAGCAGTATTCTATCCCATAGATATACTATGGTAGATTAGATGCTTATTGAAACATAGAAGATATATGATGTCTTCAGATTGCATTCACTCACCAATGTCTTTCACCTTTGGTAGTCGGCTCCCGGATGACACCTGAGTAGTACTAATACTGTATTTTTTTTTTCTATTTTCTTTTAAGCATATCATTTGCTTTGGAGAATAATAGGCTTTTTACTGGAAATTTGTTTGTACGGCCTGTTTGGCATTTGGTTAGCTGAGCTTCTTAAGGGCTTGTCCTGCTTTTTGATTAATAGAGTAGTATGGTCTATTTTGGTCAGAACAGAGAACTGGGAGTCAGGAAACCTGACTTCGTTTCCTAGCTTTGTCACCACATGCGACCTTGAGTATCTCAGTTTCCCTATATTGAAAATGAGGACAATATTGATCACCTGAAATCACTGGAGGAAAGACATTACACCTCTACCTGGATATAACGCGACCCGATATAACGCGAATTCCAATATAACACGGTAAAGCAGTGCTCCGGAGGGGCAGGGCTGTGCACTCCGGCGGATCAAAGCAAGTTCAGTATAATGCGGTTTCATCTATAATGCGGTAAGATTTTTTGGCTCCCCAAGACAGTGTTATATCGTGGTAGAGGTGTATATACATGCCAGTTAATAAGTATTCTTAGTATAAAGCACATGCTTTTTATAATACTTTTATTAAAAATACATATTGTGATTTGAGCTAGAGATGAAAGTTAATGTAAATTTTCTTTATTTACATGTATATATTAGATATCTGCATATAATGTGTAGATATGTGTATTTGAATGTACATGATCAAATGTGTGTTTGCATGTATGTGTATACAATTATATGTATGATTTATAACATAAACCCTGATTTATACAGAAATATACCAAGTGTAACCTACTGTTTCCAAATGTTCATCATTTTGCAAAATGTTCATCTAACAGGCTGATATTTTCCAGGCCTGCTCTGTCTCCTTAGGTGACTTTTGTTTTGAAAGTTCGAGCAATAACAATTCAGCTGTTTTGAGCAGTTTGAGTGAATGTGAGTGAATACCATACAGTTTTCCTATTATAAAAAACTTGCAACACTTTTTTGTTGGTTTTGATAGTTCCAACACTGAAATGTTTGAAAATGTCAATTCTTGTTGGCATCCTTTCGACTGCAAGAGACGGTGGGAAATGCAAACTTCAATTCACCCTGTAAATATTTACCAACAATAACACCTCTTCAGCAACATTTGGAAGAACAATTTACAAGATAAACTACTTGGGGCCGGGGGCCTCTTCTCAATATATAGGTAAGGTTCCCAGCAAAAAGGGCTCTGATCTCTGATTGGAGTCTATAGGCACTACCACAGTATAAATTGTGACCTGTAAGTCACATGTGTTTCTGGCTAATTTAGCTGTATAGTCAATATGCACACCTCTTATAAGGTGTACATAATCAGCCAGTTGCTGTGAATGGGCAAAGCTCCATTTGCTAGCAATCAGTGAGTGAAATCCTGGTGCACACTGAAGTCAATGGAAAAATTTTATGGACTTCAGTGGGACTAAGATTTCACATAATGGGACTACTGATGTGAGTAATACTACTCGTGCTTAAGAGTTTGCAGGATCCGTGCCTTATTTGGGACAGATGTGCACTATTCTTGGGGCTTTTTTTAAGTACACGCAAAGATTATTCACTGCAAATCAAATGTAAAATTCATGATCCATTGAGTTACTTTCAGATGTGTTATTACAAAGTGGGGCAATGCTATAAAGGCCTGTATAGCAAAGTCCATTAAATTAGCCACTAACAAATGGTAATATTCCCCAAATCAATATTTTTGCAGTGTGTACACAATAACAAGCTGCAGAGTTTGAGGTCAAAATGTCAATAGTTTTATTTATGTTAAAATAATGGTCTCAGACTCACTTTCATGCTGAAAATGTTCCAGTCAGTGTAGAATTCCATCAGGGAAGAATGTACAGCATTCCAAAGCAAAATGGGAAACCCATACAAATGAAAAATATATCAGTATCATTGTGTATGGTGTTTCTGTCTGATCCACACAAAAAAAATTATAATTTCATGCTGAAAATGTGAGTTAAAAAAAACAAACAAAAAATCAATAGAGTTGCTGTGATTTATAAAGGCGTAGTCCCTTTATTTCATGAATGCTTCATCAAGGCAACATTGAAATCATCAGATTATATCTGAGCTCATCCCTCAGTCATGTGTGATTAATTCATAAATGGATAGATATGCATCATTAATGAAAACCATTCATCATAGGAATAGTACAAGTGCTAAAAACAAACTCCTGGGTGCTCAGAGGTATTGAGGGCAAAGGGCCTGGGCAGATGGTTAGCACACAGGACCACTGTGAGGTTGGTAATGAGAAAAAAGGGCTAGAATAAATTGTTCCAACAAATAGTACCAAAAAAACTGCTCCGAAAATGTTGAAGAGGAAAAACAAATGACTTCTATGGGGGCAGAGCAAGCCAGCCCCTTAACCGTTTTCCCTCTGCCTGGTGTCCTGGCAGGCGTTCTAGTGGGACATCCACCCAAATGAATGGAACATGTCAGGGCCTGGTTGGCAGTTTTGCAGTACTATTAAGCTCTGGATACAACTTGCCTTTGTCTTGCAGCACTGAAAGGGTAGTATGGACTCAAAGAGCCCAAAGCCTTCTGTAAGGAAGAATTGAGCCAGCTCCAGGTCAAACAATAACACAAAAAACAGCAGCACAATAAATATCCATTGATCATGGGCATACAGAGAGTAACAGAAAGCCCAAGTTAAATTAGAGCCAGGTGAAAAGAGAGGCCTATTCAATACATAGCTCATGCAGAATTTTATGTAAATTCCATGTAAGCAAGCAGCCTGTTTTAGCTCATTTCCAAGGTGAAATTCACAAGAAAATGAATCATGCGAACTGTGGGAGTTTTCTCAGTTTATAGTTTTAGAAAGGGCACAGCACACTGGCCAATAAAACAATGTAGTTCAAAAGTTTTTGATGTTTCTAGATTGAAAAAAAGCACATAAGACTTTTTTATAAGGATTCCAGGTAGGTTGGAAGTTAATTTACTAGCAGTAGCATTCAGTGAGCCAACCTGTTTATCTTCAGAGGAAATTAATCAAGGATTTGAAGGCAGCCTTTCCAGATGTCTCCTTTTCCCCCCCACCATATCCCCCCAAAAACCTAGACAAAAGCTATGCAGGTGCTAGTGTCTCCATCTGTGAACTCCTGAGCTGGAGTGAAAAAAGGGTTCTGTATGGATTGACGTCAGAATGCCAGGCAGAAAGGTCTAAAGACACAGGAAGAGAATAAATACGATTAGGAGGAATGAACAGAGCAACAGAATGAAAAGCCTGTGTATATGAGGGGGAAAAATTATATCTGAGTCATCTTGGTCTTTAACAGTTTGTTTATTGGAGGTAGGGGAGGAGGAGGAGGCGGCAGGGACAGGCGAGCACTGGTTTTCTGAAATATGACTGTTTTTCTCACGAAGGTCTTGCTCTTCAAGGATGCTGGGTGTCCTTTGAATCTAAAGGTGGTGTTTTTAAAATCCCTGACACTATTCTGTAAGTCTTTAAGAAAAAAAGTGGGGAAGACAAATGCAAAATCCTTTATAATTTGCTTTATAAAATTGCAAAATTGCTTTATAAAAGCTGTATCTGGCCCACTATTTTAACACAATTTGAGAGGGTGAGCAGAGCTCTTGGGGAGATATGAGCTGCAGCCTTCCTGCCAATGTTAGTGACAGCACAAATGCCATAAGCAGAGTTTTGAAAAACCTAGAGATAGGCCCAAAACTTTACCACCCACAACTTTGCGATGGTCAAAATCCAGATCTGCTTTGAACCCTTATCTAGGAAAAGTCCCATTCCATTCTAACCCCCTCTCCTGATTCTTTTTGTTTGTGGGATATCATCAGTTATGACAGAGGAACCAAGAACTCTGAAGTTTCCTAATCTGGATATTTACAAACAAGTTTTTAGTTTAGCAAAAATTTTCTAGTTCACCATGAAAGAATAGCCACAAAGGCAAAATGTTTTGGGGCACTGAAAAAAAATCTTGTTAAGTGGAGCTAGGCTTTTTATGGCACTGAGGTCTTTTCAGTTTCTTATTTAGTAACCACCTTTTATCAGTCATTGATTATTTTCATATATGACCCATATCAGCCAACAGAGAAGACTAACAGAGCGGTTAAACACCTGAGGCTGGTCTGGTTCAGCTGCCTCAAGGTTGTGGGGCTCTGGCTGTGGGCCTATAAAATTGTGTTTGGGCTTAGGCTGCGGCCTAAGGTCTGGGATTTGGCGAGGGGGGAAGAGTCCCAGACTTGGGGATCCAGCTCAAGCCCCAATTTCTACACTGCAATTTTATAGGCTTGAAGCTTGAGCATTGCAAACCCAAGTCAGTTGCATGGGCCAGCTGTGGGTGTTTAATTGTTGTGTAGACACACTCTAAGGATCTCTCAAACACTAAAAATGTTCCCACGGCAGATGGCCACCTAATAAATGAATCAGTTCTCCCCTTCCCCTAATTTTTGACAGAGGGCCACTGAGTCTGCATTCTTTTCTAAAGGTATGTCTACACTGTAGGTGGGAACATGCTTCCCAGCTCAGTTAGACACACACACACTAACTATGCTCAAGCTAGTGCGCTAAAAATAGCCATGTTGCCAGGGTTAGCATGGGTGGTGGCTTGGACTAGCCATACGAGTACAAATCTGTTCAACCCCCTGATACATATTTAGCTGGCTAGGCCAAGGCTTGCTTCAGGCTACACTCAGGGGTGCTGGAACAATTTTTATAGAGGGGGTGCTGATTATGGGAAACCATGTATTTGGTGTTTGTTGTTACTACTGCAAGCCAAGGAGTGTGGCAGCTCACCCAGCACCCCTACTTCCAGCATCATTGGCTACATTGCTGCTATTAGTGTGCTAGGTGAGTAGAGCTAGCACATGTCTGTCTACCCATTCTGGGAAGCACTCTCCCAGCTGCAGTGTAGATGTGTACCATAAGCCAGTGGAATTCTCCGTATGAGAAAATTGACCATGTGACTATAGAAGAGTGGACATAAAGATGACAATACAGCATGGGCTAGTGGACTGAGAGGGGGACTGGAAGAAGGGAATGCCTGAGTTCTGTTTCTTGCTATGCCCATGACTCTCTGTGTGGTGTCATCATGCAAGTCATTTAGGCCAAAATTTTCAAGCGTGAGTGTATAAAGTTAGACACCTAGCTCCTATATTTAGGCACAAGTGGCTTTATTTTTAAGAGATACCAAGCAACTACAGTTCCCATTGGATTTAGTGGGATGTCTCCATGATGAGCATTTCTGAAATGGAAGACATTTTTTATTTAGGTGTTTAAATAGGGGCTTACATCCCGGGCTTTGCGGGCCCAAATATGGTAAATTGGACCTAAGCCTCTCTGTGTCAGTTCCACTTTCTGGCCTGTTTATCTGCATGTTGTCTTGGTGTGTTTAAAGGGTTCATAGGGACTCTAAAATGCATATACAAATATGTAACCCATCTTGACCCAGGCTCAGTCTTTGTTCCCCTCTAGCGGATGGCCCACATGTAGAGACTAATGTGTTTGCTACAGTTTGCAAGCTAATTGAGCTGGTCCCTTTGATGCTTTCAGATACAAAGGTCCAAGGTTCAATTCCCTGCAGATGACCAAGCCAGCAGTGTTGTTACAAATACATACATGAGCCAAATGAAGCTCTGATCCTGCAGTGAGCTCTATGCAGGTGGAGCCATGCACTTGTCACTTCATTAGGGCTATGTGCGGGTAAAGGGACTCACCTGCATGTACAGATCTCATTGCAAGATTGGGATGTAAGTTATTTTAGTATCAGCTGGACAGTAGAGTCACTTCCTTGTAACATCTATGGCTTTGCACAACTGCCAAGGACATGTTCTGATGAACATTCATCAATGGTCAACTCACTGCACAAACAAGACTTACGTTTTTGTTTTGTTTAATTGACTGCAGAAATACTCAGTGTATAAACATTGATGGGCAAAGTACAAAAGCACTTTAAACAGACATATTGTCCTATTTCATGCCATCCTTTTGTCTGTCTCTGCATGGTTTTGCATTCTCATTTGCTTCACCTATCAGATACCAAAGATCCATGTTAGTTTTTTCATTAGTAAAATCCATTTTAAGGTCTCCAGGAGGTAAATTATTTTTAAAATTAGTTTTTATTTTATTAGTCGGGTTGCATAGTGTCAAAACTATGCTGCAGTCAGTGGCACTTCACTGAGCTTATTAATATTGATATAATCGCTCTCTGCCTCAATGCAGGGTGACCCTGTTAACCTTCTGAGAGATTAAAAAAAAAGACAATAGCTATTTTTTAACTAATTACTTTAAAATAGATTTTGGAGCTTTTTAAAATTCCTAATGGGTTTATGTCAATGAAAAATAGGACCTAAGCTGCAGCTTTCAGACTGTTTACCAGCCCGGGATAGGCGCGTGCATATTACTCTAGATAATTATTAAAACTAACATCAAGCTGATGTGAAGATCCTTCCAAATGCTTTGGCCATTGCTCTGGTCTGAATGGAAGAAAGAAGAGAGTAAATATGGTCAGTGAAGATATGTTCAAAGCAACCCTCCTTATTTTGGACTAGGGAGAGAGAGAGAGCTGAAGCCTTGGGATAAATTTTTGTTAAAGCATCTAAGCAAGTTAGGAGTCTGTATCCCATTAGGTCCTTCTGAAAATTTTACTCTGGTCTCATGTCAACCTGCTCATGGACCTGTCAGTTGTTCACATTCCAAGTTGATGCGTGGCATAAAATATCTAAAGAGAGTGGCCTGCTAGAGAGAGATTTATATTGTTACTGTTCCCTAGTACTAGTTTTCTTTTGCAAATCTGCCACTTTCCTGCTGCGTGTAGAACCAGATTGATGGAGGAGGTGATAATGACAGATAAATCAATTCTCATTCCCACTCTAGACACTGACAAATAAATACATTAGTAAGGTCGTTAATATAATTATTGTAGAAGTGTTATTCCTTCCCCCTTGCTGCAATTTCTGCCTTCTGTATCAGTCCCCAAAAAATGCTGGTGTGATGCTCCCCTACAGAATCATGGCAACCTTTTTCCAGTCTCAGAATGCTGTGTGCGGTGGGCACCCTGAGGACGAGCAGTATTGGGTGACGGTGTGAATTTGGCACACAGATTTATTTTAACGGGGTTCTGTGACATACTTCCCCGAGGTGCAACTTAGAACTGGGATACCGCTGAGCTCTCTGGCATACCCCCCTCACACTGTGAGGCTGTGACAAACTGCAATCCTCTCCAGATCTTGTATGTATACACAAGTAGCGACACATTCAGCTGCAGTTAAATGAAAGCTTTTTCTGGTTACTCATGTATCAACAATAGAGAGGTTTCAGCCAGTTCCCCCCAGCTCGCCAGCCTAGGATCCCAGAGCTGTGCCGTCTAGCCCTGGTCAAAAGCCGGACTAGTATAAGTTTATTACCCAGTCCGCCCCTCCCTCAGTGTGGAGAGGACAATGCACCAGCCCCTGTTCCTGAGCAGATTTCCTTTTTCACTTCAAACACCACACTGTTTTAGGTAAAAAAGATAAAACAGATTTATTAACTACAGAAAGATAGATTTTAAATGATTCTAAGTAATAAGTTTACAGATCAAAGTAGATTGCCTAAGCAACAAAATGCAATCTAAGTTCTATAAACTAGACAGGATTCGAATCAAGTAGTGTCCCATCCTGATAGTACAAGCAGTTTTCAGATCTTTCCGACACAGGCTGGAATCCACCTTTTGCCTAGGACCACACCCCCAGTTCAGTCTTTGTTCCTAAAGTATTTCCAGGTGTTGAGTTGTAGGGGGAGTGAGGCCAAGTGACGATGTCGCTTCCCCTTTTTATAACTTCTGCCATGTGGAGAGAACTTCATTATCCCAAATAAAAGCCCCCAGCACAGTTAGTGGAAAAGCACAGGCACAAGATGGCTTTCCGTATCACATGATCTAGTCACATGCCCTTGCATGCTTCAATGAGTCATAGCAAGGGCCATAATCCATATTCGGTCTAGAACATTCACAGGAAAGCCCATTAGGTGGGGATGAGCTTCTTTTGTGGCCTATTGTGTTTCTTAATGGGCCATTACTTTGAATGGTTCATCCACAATGTGCTGGGTAGACTGGATGTAAACTACCTTGTGGATACCATCCCAGGAGCAAACACATCTTAAATTCTGGTACATAGTCAATATTCATAACTTCAGATGCAGTGACAGCACATACAATCCAACAGGAAACTAATGTTCAACAGATCAAGACTCTTAGAATGCTACCTTACAAGGCATACTTTACACAAAACAGATCATAATTATATCACCGTGGTAAATATGGGGGTGCCAGAGAGTTGCTTGGTAAATATGGGGGTACAAAATGCCCCGGGTGGACTAAATGGTGCAGGTGGTGATATGATGATGATAATGGTATATTCAAAATCCAGTGTACTCAATAGCAAGTTGGACCTAAATTCAGTGGCAAGGTCCCTACATTCTGTTGCAATTCTGCGCAGCAGAGTGGAGAGAGACTGTGACGCTTTGTTTAATATCCAACAGTGAAGCTATTATTGAATTTAAATAGGAAAATGAATGATACAATCAATACAGAGTTACTCATTTTGATTTGTGAAGGTGTGGGATGCAGTTGGCGGGGTGGGGGCCTGCAATAAGCATATTAACTGAATATTCCTGCTAAAGTGATTAATAGTGAACTAGTTAACAGTGTGGACAATTACACCTTTAGGGTTCAGAATTGAAAGGGCTGGTTTACACATCTTAGAACTGTTGTCTCAGGCTGTCTACAGACTCAAGTAGTTACGATTGCATTTGGAGTTCACAGTTTCAAACTTATTTTCAAAAACATGAGGGCTAGAAACTTAATTGTTATATAAAAACTAAGATCCTGGAACACACTTGTGTCTGGAGGAGTGGATTCTACAGCAAGTGCTGTAGCCAGGGTGTTCTGAAATACACCGTCCCCCTGGATAATTTGCTGCGCCAATCCATTAGGCACAACTATGGTACAAGATGTTCTAAGGTTCACGTATATGCAACTATGTCTCATGACATCCTCAGATATTGTTACCTTGTCCCCCTTTTCACAATACATTACTTATCTTCATTTATCTGATGTATTTTATGATCTTCAGGTAGACTATCAGAAATTTAACTGTAACTGCTTTCAGAGCTTTTGCCGTCTTACTTAATTTCAGTTTATAATCAGTGGGTGTATAGTTCTCTTTCAAATAACTCGTCTCTGAATAAATCTGGTTGTTGTGTTTGATACAATAATGGGCTTTCCCCATACCAGTAAAAGCATTGAGCCATATTCTGCCCTTTAATGTGCACACACAACTCCCACTGAAGCCAAAGGCGGTTATGTGCATGTATCTGAAGGTAGAATTTATTTTGAAAGGTTTTTGAATAACTTTTTTTTCTGCATTGATAGTTTCATTGTGAACAGTATGTCAATCCCAGTGAAACTAGTAAAGGTTCTTTGTCTTTGTCTTCAAATTTCAATCACACTCTGAAGAAAATGCAAATTCAATATTCATTTTCTGAATATTCAGGGTGTATTCACATACGGAGGGTGAATACAGAGCAAAGACCTAATTATTTACAATCAGAACATTCAAGGCAATAAACAAATCATAAGTTATAGAAATCTATTTGTTGCTAAAATTTGAAAAAAAATTGTTTTGCTCAAATAAATAACTACAAAAGCTCATTCTTAAAGTCTAAGAGCTTGATTCACCTCTGACACTGGAATTAGCTCAGTTTGATACTGGAATGACTCCACTGACCCTAACAGAAATACACTGACATGAAACTGGAATAAGACAGGATTGAATCAGGCATGGACTTTGTAGGCACAGATCTGATCGAGTTAGGTCTCTGAGATTTTGTCAAGATGTTTTTGGCTCTTGAATTTCTGTTCTTCCGATATTAATTTTTAATTATTTAAAAATAATTTACAAAAATAGTACAGTAGGCAAATAAAAGATTTCTCTTTCACTTTTTTTTTTTTTTTTTTTACATTTAATAAGAAGTGTCAGCTCCCAGAGTGCCAGGTTCAGCTATTCTTACACCTTACTTCACAAGTAGCCCATTGACCTCAAGGTGCCCCTCAATGTGAGTGAGGAGATTCTGGCCCAAAGAATGTTTGCTGCTAATTCCCCCGCACCCCACAGACATCCATGCAAATGCCAGGTACCATTCAATGTGTCCTGTAATGGTATTTAAATTAGTAATAAATGCAAACCACAGGCAGTTTGGATCAGATCCACCAGATGTGCGTGTACTCTTTGGAGTGTGACAGGAGCTTAACATGATCATGTACTTGAAGACTGTGTAAAAGGCATATGAACAAGAGAACAGAGTTAAAGTATCAGATTAAACCTTAACTTTGACATTTCCAGACTCCTGATTGTTCATTTTACAACTTTAATGTTCTTTTAATGTAGCATTTTATATGAAATATTAAGTAACAGTTAAGTGTTCATAAGAGAATAAACAACATGTGAACCGCTATTTAAAATTTATTGGCTTCCCAGGTTCTTTTGGGCAAAATTATCATATTGTGCTGATGAAGGAAATTAAAACAAAATAAAGACCGACATTCAGGAAATATGAATTAACGTCTGACGTTAGCAATTGTGATGCCATATAGATTTTTTCCAGGTGTTTTTCTGTACAGCCTCCATGTAAGAAAAAGTATTCTTTACTCTCAGTGATGCTCAGTTCAGCTGGGGAAGATGTTATGTGGAGGAAGGTTTTCAGTATGGTTACCAATGTGCACCACTTGAGTGACTATCTGGACACATATCTAGAATAAAAGACTCTTGTGGGTTTTCTTAAATATCATGTGCATGAGCCACTGGTGCAAAGTGGCTGGAAAGTTCTCTTAACCGGCTATCTCAGGATTCCTTCAGTGTAGGAGATTTTTTTTTACGGCACATATAACCAGTACACACTGGTTGTACATTTCATCCTGACCTCCATGAAAATGGTTCAGTCATTTCCATGCACAAGGCTACTGAAAACCAGATAGTTTTTGCCAAAGTTATGCTTTATTATTTTCTGTTATTTCTTGATAGAACTCTAATACTTTTGTGCCAGACTTGAAATATGGTTGCAGAATGGTCCTGAGGTAAGAGAGAGACTTTTTTCTATCCCTATTAAAACCTAGCTAGATTAGAGTTACTTAGAAGCATCTGAAAAATCTCCATATGCATATGCTCTTTAGAACTTGTGAGAGGCCTGCTAGTAAAAACTTTGAATAGTTCATCTGCACTGAGCATGAAGGAGACCAAGGCATGAAAAATTTCAGTCCAAATGGATAAAGTTTGGCAAAGTTATAAGCATCTAAAAACTGGGTCTTATAATGGGAAGTGTTAACTCTAGGTGTCATTACCAGTTCTGTCTGTCATAAAAACAAAAAGTTTGTAAATTATTGTATGCCACTTTAAAAAAAATCTATTATTTTTCTTAAACTGCTCTCACTTGTACCTCTGCCTTCATTTTCTATATTCTTGCTTTTCAGATTTAAATAAATAAAAACATTAAACTGTCTCTGGCTGTACACAGGCTGTTTTACGCCTCAGAATCAAGCAGAGCAGTGGAAATGGAACACAGAGAGCTGTTCACATCCAAGACATTGTATCAAGCCAGAGCAGGTAGGAAATGGCTCAAAGTTTTTATCATGTTATGGTTGCTTGATGTGTTATGTAAAAAAGCCCAAGTTACCTTAGTCTAGCGTAGTAAATTGGTGTCTGGATCACTTGCAGGAGTTGTGCGGTTTCTAGTTCTGTGACTGGTAAATTTCATAAGCACTATAACAAATTTAGGTTCCACAGAATAGATGCTAGTATGCTGCACCATTTATAATTTTGGCTGATGCAAGAAGCATATGCTTGGTCAGCAATTCTCTGCTGGAAGCATATGGGATGTTACACTTAAACTCTTTCTGTGAACTTACTTTCATACCATAATTAGGGCAGTGATTTTGTCACAAAGATTTCAGTTAAAAATCCCAGGCCTGTTACAAGGTGCCTTCAACATGAAGGGGATGAGCGGAGGAAGTGTGCAGAAGCCTGGTGTTCGATGCCATTCTCTTAAAATAACTCCTGAAGAAAGAAGCAATCATTAAGTTAAAACGGAGAGTTGCTTTTTCTGTTCAACAAGAACTTCACTTCTCCAAGAGCCCTTCTCAAGTGTGCTTATTTTGAAGGTTCTTATTTATTTTGTGTCTTTGTAATTCAACATGATGGGAGGGAGAGAGGGGAAATCTCAATCCCAGTTCAATCAGGCAGAGTTTGGCAATGGGGTTCAGTGTAATCAAAGGGTCCAAATCCTGATTCCCTGCTCCCAGCCCTTTCTCCCTGGACTGTGGAGTGGCTGCACAGCCACTGTGCGGGAGCTACTAAAGCCCAATGGCTGGAGTAGTCTCTGTGGGTTTTTGTATGTCCTCGCATACGAGTAGGGTGGCAAGATTTTCAAAGTGAAAACTAGGACTCCCCTGCTCTCAGGAGGCAGAAGGGTAGGTAAAGGACGGTTTCAGTGATCATCAACAAGGTGCACCTAAGATGATGTGGTCCACTTCTTCCATTTCTCAGACAAGTAATACCCCCTCTTCCCATGCCATCCTGCATGTTTGCTTTTACCCGTGAGCACTGAACGGATAAGCACATGCAGGGTGGGACAGGGTCCCCTGGGTGGTAGAGGCAAGGTATCTAGGATGAGGTAGTTCTTGAGGTACACATGCAACTCAACCTGCCTGTCATCAGTTTTACCAGTTCAACTGGAAGCAGCTCCTTAAAGTAAACATTCTGCAGTATCGTGATAAAGAACAGCAACAAAACAGTTATTTTGTGAAAAAAACAAAGGATCCTCACACAAACCCTGAATATACAGACATTCATGTTTTTGAGAGATCACCCTCTCCATAGGAGGGATAGGAAGATCTGCATGGAACAACAGCTCAACAGCTAGTTCAGAGTTTTAATCTGAACAACTGTATAGTGTGGTCTGTCTCACTGCAGCAGGCTAGCATTTGGTGTGACTGAATGAAATGTTCAAGGCCAATTTCTGCTCCCAGTCACTGCAGTGTAAATCCAGAGTAGTTCCACAGATTAATCCCTAGATTAAGTATGATATCATGGGATGTACCATGACATCAGCTCCATCTGTACTCACACCTTCTCCCCATTTCAAATAGGCTCTTGAGAGCACATCTGCTACTTTTAAATCCTTTTGTGGCCTATAATCCAGCTTGTAGTTGGTATTAGTGGATTGTTAACAAGCTATCTCTGTATTCTTGGTGGAGCGCTGCTTATCAGAAGATTTCCAAAAATAGCCCTAAGCAAATTGTGATTTGTTTCTTCATGCATGTCTTTCTTATAGATGTGCTGATGAAAATGACTTCAGCCAAAGGAAAATATATTTCCTTTTCTAGTAAAGCACAATTTTGCTGGGCTACCTGTGACACATATGTAAACAGGAGTGCCAAATAACTTTAAACACTATGGGCCAAGTTCACTGCTGGAATAAATGGATGCAGCATGAGTGGAAGTTTACACCAGTAGTGAATTTGGCCCTGATCGCATATTTTATGAAATCTGTGTCCAGTGGCAGCAAAACCTTTCTTTTATGTCAAAGCACTTAAGAAAACAAGTATTTTCATTAGCACTTTCTGTTCATAATGTGGCATTTCATGCACTGGCATCTTGATAAACTCTTGTTCTGTCTCTAACAATTGTCACTGTGATGTAATTACAGTTGATGTTATAAAATTTGTTATAAAATTTCCTCAGTGTGTTATCATTCCGAGAAACCTTTGCAAATCTGTCTTGCAAGTGGCAAAGTAATTTCAAAAGGTGGTTGCTATATTGGTGTCATCTAATTTCAACCTTTCCTTTGTCAAAATGTGACTAAAATGTTGAATCTCCATTTTCCTTTGTCTCCTGTAGCAGAGTGTGTGGTAGTTCCCCTGCACTAAAATGTAACTAATGTAGCAGTCTAAGCTTTCAGAGTTCTGCTATACTATGATACATTTCAAACCTTGAACTTATTAACCAAATGGGATCTGGTGAACGTGAATCTTCTATATGGTGTGTTTAAAAGTCTAGAGATTCAAGTTTTTTTTTCATCCAGATGAAATTGCCAAACCCCACTTCTGGCATCTAACAATATTAATAATTCTCCATTTGCTAGCTTATTGGTTATTTCTTCAGCAATAGGTATTTAGAAATGCTCATGCCTTATTGCTCTAGTTATATTTCTATAGTCTAGACAAGTTCTTACTTCGCTCCTTCCAGATTTATCTGCAATTACTATTGTATTTACTCAGGTTACAGCTTCTTGCACTTTTGCTATCACTTGCAATTCTCCTGTACAGTTAGTGTCTTTTCATTTTGCCTTGTAATGCCACAATTACCTTCCTCAGTGGTTGCTCTCCTAATAAAATATTTGAGTTCATTTTTATGGTTTATTTTCCTGGAAAACACCCAAACCTTCAAATACAGTCTGGTATTCTGTAAACATGTCAGCATTCACTGCTTCCCGCTTTAAAATATTGACTCTACATTTATGTTTGTTACTATTGGCAAACCCAGAACTGTTCATGAGTCAGACTCAACAATATGAAACTCAGTGTTCTCTTCTATTCTTTCCTTATACAAAACACAGTTTAAGTTAAATTGCCCAGATATTTGTACTTATTATCCTAAATGAGAGCTCGAGCCTAAGAAGGGTTGAGCAGCGGGCAACTCTTACTGAGATCAACATTTTGCTCTTTCTTTGAAGCCTCACACCTCAGCATGTCTGTAACTGACACTGCGTGTCTTAGCGAAATTATCTTGTCATGCTATAGCTCATTTAGATAAATAATTGTATTTGCTACAATTCCAGTCATATTGTTTAAAAAATGGCAGACTATCGTCTTAGAGGATGGTTTTATTCATCAGCAGCTGAATTGTTATGCCACCTTTTCAGGTTCCAGTTTGCATGCTTTTCACTGAACAGGAATATACAATTTCCTGCCCTTATTTACTCTGAATTTGTCCTTCTCATAGGTTTGGTGCATCCTTTTTGTAATGTAATGAAATGAGTAATGGAGCTAAGTTAACGGATGTTTGTTCTTCCTGCTTGTTGATCATAAAATTAGTTCAAGACTGGCTGTGTGCATGTGTGGTCTCACTCTGCTATATTTCCCCAAGAAAGCCTTTTGTTGCACAGAATGTGCAGTTCCTTCTATTCATGTGGTTGCTCTTTCATTTTTGCATCCTCTGCAAATATCAAGGGCACGTTGGATCCCATTTCTCTTAATAACTTGGCATGCACTGGGTCTGATATAACTCCATATATCATAAAACGATTCACAAAACCTCCAAACTCCACATGACTTGGGAGCCAGTTTCAATGAGTTACAAATACATCAATAGCTGCACCATTTTTCTGATTTCTTATGTGAGAAAAATCCTTTGTGCCTGTGCTATGCAGCGTTCTCTCTTGGTGCACAGTGTGCTTCTAATTTATCCATGAGCAACATTACTTTTTAAAATCTGCTTCTCTATCAAACTCAAAACATCTTGAGCTCTAATTCTGCCACATGGAAAAATAATGCCCTTTACTTGCTAGCTGATGCATTGCTGAAAACCTTACTTCTATTTTCTCATATTTTCTGTAGAATTTCATTCAGAGCTTGACTTTCCTGAGGGTTTGGCTGGACCATTTTTGTTTTAATCCTCTTCTGCAATCATATAATTGCTGCTAGTTTCTGTTGTAAAAGAAAGACGACACTGTAGATTTTTTTGTTTAATATATTTTATCAGGAAAACTCCAGGAACATAACCTGTGCTGTCTGCATATGGACAGAAGCAGTCCATGTGCTCACTAGCCCAGTCGACTGTTTGTGATCAAGTTCTAATCTTACTTCCAACTTTCAAGTTCTGTCCTTGCAGCTCTTTAATCACATGTGCGGAACTTATCAATAAACAGCTACTTGGATGGCTCATGTTTAAAATACTGCTCTTGATACACATACATTGTGTCTTTTTCTAATGTATAGGGCCAGGCAATGATAGAGTTGGTTATATTCTTCCTGTATTGGATAAATACCAGGCAATGACTGATTCGCATTGGCAGCATACGTAGTACTGCAACTGCCAGTCCCTACTGCATTCCTACTCCTGTATGTCAAAACCACAAGCCACACTTCATGGATCCAAAATGCCTGAACAAGTAAGATATAGCATTTCCAGCCTCATCTGGCTTCAGAAACTGCACATTATATTACAGCTGATTTGGCTACTTCTATCTCATGTAAATGTATGGGATATAATTTGGCTTGTTGCTCCACACTAGTTGGGGGAAGAATGGGGTCATATCTGCGAGGGGGGGAGGGAAGAACAAGCAAAAAACAAACAAACAAAAACAACGATGTGAGACATCCGGTTTGACCATTATGATGTGCCAGACTAAATTTTACTATTGTTTTAATAAAAAGAGGCAGTCTTTTTGTATCAGTCATGTAATGTTTTATCCGTGAATTTCTGTTAACATCCATTCACTGGGCTACTCAGAGGAATGAGGTAATACAAGTATGGGACTTTATGACATGAAATTTCAGTATATTTAAGTGCATTAAAAGTCCTATGCAGTATATCACCAGTAAACTGCTGTATACCAAATGTGCCACTATTCAACTTCCCTTATATTTTATTAATCATTTTACTTTCAGTAAACCTATAAATGTTTCATTGTAGCTGAAATATACATTCATTATACAATAAATGATTAAAGCACTGTAATGGTTTTTCCCTTAAGCATAATTTATGATTTGCCTTGGCAAGCTAATACCTGAAAACTGTTTGCTTCTTCTGCTGAAACAGCATATCAGGACAAAAAACAGCACTATATGTGTTCAGGAGAGCAAGTGCTAAGTATTTCAAATGTTAAATTATACTTGAAGTGCACTAAGGATAGTTTGAGAAAATAGGCTGTATTGGACATTTAAAAAAATTGATTGAAATGGCACCACTCAATGTTGCTGCAATAGCAGGTGTCATGGGCTGAGCAGTGGCTTTCCAGAACAAGTTAAGAGGGTACAGTTTAAAATCCCAGAAGAGCAAGTGATAAACTACAACTATAACTGGCACTAATCGACACCCTCTTTGGCAGTCACAGCAGGATTTTATATATCTGAAGACTTAAATACCCGTTCACCCTCATATAACGGTTCCTTCGGGTCATGGTTGAAACCTGCTGTCAAAGTGGCACCGGTGCTCTGTCTTTCCTACATAGGATCTAAGTCTATATTGTTGTGTCAGTCTGGCAACTTTGGCCAGCACTAATTTCACTTTATATATGAGACACATGATAGCAGTCTTGGGAAATCTGGAATGCTCTGACTATGTGAAGCATGGAGCCCTGAGGCAGCAGAAATGATATATACAGCCTTTTGTGCCTTCAGATCTTTGGGTTGGACCCCACCGAGCTATTCAGTAACAACTTGGCCACATTGTTAAATAATTACTTAGATTGTAAACTCTTTGGGGGCAAGGACTGTCTTTTTGTCCAGTATTGGTACAACACCTAGCACAGCGGAGTCCTGGTCCATGACTGGGGCTCCCAGGGACTACTACAGGATAAGTAATAAATAGTTTTTAGACCAGAGATGTCCATGGAGTCATCTTGGGACAAAGCACTGTTTTGCTAATACAGACTCCAAAGTCTGTCTTTCAGTTTTTGTTTTTAAAGGGAAGGGAAGTCACTGCAGAAAAGAAGCAGGAGAAAATCCTTATGCTGTACACAATTTGGCTTCTGGATTCTATTCTACTCTGTCCAGGTTCTCATACCACCCTCACCATAGCATGTGAGTGTCTTCCTGAAGTGCATTAAGCAATGTGACTAATGTCATCATACGTAGTTCAGTCTTTCTCTCATCCTCTTCCCATGGGGAGAATTGTGCATGCAGTGAAGTGCTGTGCTTTGATTGGGTAGGATATGGGGTGATTGTTAAAAATGTGCACACTGCTATGTGCTTATGTTAGAGAAGTCAGGTCAAAGAGTGGCGCTGGAGTGTAAGGTGTGAAGCTTGTGATTGTCTTTAGTTCCTGTTGGAGTTTCTTCCACTGTCTCAGGCTGGATTCAGGAACCCATCTGCCAAACTGCTCTAACCATTTAAAAAGGAAAGACTGTAAAGGGAAAATTAGCCATATCAACTAGCTTCTGAGATAGAAAGAAAGCTCTATGTGAGACATCTTTTCCAAGTTTTGTTATATTAAAATATTGCTTTCACTTTAAGAATTAATATAATTCCTATATTTAGAACTTCTATCTGCAATATTTCCCATCATGTATGGTTCTGGAGTGTGGGTGAAACTGACCCCTTTGCTTATTGTCTTAAGTGAGGTGTTGGTGGTTGCATAGACTTCAGGGCCGGCTCCAGCTTTTTTGCCGCCCCAAGCGGTAAAGGAAAAAAGAAAAAAAGCCTGATTGACCGGAGCGATTGAGCTGCCGCCAAATTGCCGCTGAAGAGGAAGCAAGGCATTGAAGGACCCGCCGCCGAATTGCTGCTGCAGACCCGGACATGCTGCCCCAACTACAAACGGAGTGCTGCCCCTTTCTATTGGCCGCCCCAGGCACCTGCTTCCTTTGCTGATAGACTTTATGCTGGGGTGAATTTTAACCAGTGAGCATAAGGGTACTTCTCTCACTCTAACTTGGGCAGGGCCATTCTTGTTACACAGCATAAGAGATTGAGATTGCAAAGGACCACATGAATTTATGTTGGAGCTAGACATAAAATTAACACCCCAAAAAAAAAAAAGGTCATAAACTACATTCACAACTCTTATTGAGGTGAGTGGGAGTTGTAACATTGCCCTTTGTACTTTTTTATAATGACCAATTTATTTATAATCAAAAGAAAATGTATGTCTTCAAACAAATTATTGGGCCCAATCCCGCTCCCATTGAAGTCAATGGCAGTTTTACCTCTGAGATACCCATTGTATCTGTCCTATCTCGGGGCCTCTCCATTTGTCCCTCCAGACCCACGAACATGATACAGTTCTGCGGTGACCTAGAATCCTACTTTCGACGTCTCCGACTCAAAAAATATTTCCAACATACCTCTGAACAGCATACTAACCGACAGAATTCTCCCTACCAGCACTCCAAAAAAAAAAGGATTCTGCATGGACTCCTCTGGATGGTCGAAACAACAGACTGGACTTCTACATGGATTGCTTCTGTCAACGTACAAAGGCTGAAATTGTGGAAAAGCAACATTACTTGCCCCACAACCTCAGCTATGCTGAACACAACGCCATCTACAGCCTCAGGAACAACTCTGACATAATAATTAAAAAGGCTGACAAAGGAGGTGCTGTCGTCATCATGAATAAGTTGGATTACAACCAAGAGGCTGCTAGACAGCTCTCTAACACTACATTCTACAAGCCATTATCCTCTGATACCACTGAGGATTACCTAAAGAAACTACACCATCTGCTAAAAAAACTCCCCAACAAAGCACAAGAACAAATCTGTACAGACACATGCCTAGAACCCCGACCAGGGGTATTCTATTTGCTACCCAAGATCCATAAACCTGGAAATCCTGGAAAGCCCCATCATCTCAGGCATTGGCACCCTAACATCAGGATTGTCTGGCTATGTGGACTCTCTCCTCAGGCCCTACGCTACCAGCACTCCCAGCTATCTTCGAGACACCACTGATTTCCTGAGGAAACTACAATCCATCGGTGATCTTCCAGAAAACACCATCCTGGCCACTATGGATGTAGAAGCCCTCTACACCAATATTCCACACAAAAATGGACTACAAGCTATCAAGAACAGTATCCCTGATAATGTCACAGCTAACCTGGTGGCTGAACGTCATGACTTTGTCCTCACCCACAACTATTTCACATTTGGGGACAATATATACCTTCAAGTCAGCGGCACTGCTATGGGTACCCACATGGCCCACAGTATGCCAACATTTTTATGGCTGACTTAGAACAACGCTTCCTTAGCTCTTGTCCCCTAACGCCCCTACTCTGCTTGCGCTACATTGATGACATCTTCATCATCTGGACCCATGGAAAAGAAGCCCTTGAGGAATTCTACCATGATTTCAATAATTTCCATCCCACCATTAACCTCAGACTAGATCAATCAACACAAGCGGTCCATTTCCTGGACACTACTGTGCTAATATGCGATGGTCACATAAATACCACCCTATACCGGAAACCTACTGACCGCTATACTTACCTACATGCTTCTAGCTTCCATCCAGGACACACCACAAGATCCATTGTCTACAGCCAAGCTCTAAGATATAACCGCATTTGCTCCAATCCCACAGATAGAGACAAGCACCTACAAGATCTCTATCAAGCATTCTTAAAACTACAGTACCCACCCGCTGAAGTGAAAAAACAGATTGACAGAGCCAGACGAGTACCCAGGAGTCACCTCCTACAAGACAGGCCCAACAAAGAAAATAACAGAATACCACTAGCTGTCACCTTCAGCCCCCAACTAAAACCTCTCCAGCGCATCATCAAAGTTCTACAACCTATCCTGAAAGATGATCCCTCATTCTCACAGATCTTGGGAGACAGACCTGTCCTCGCTTACAGACAACCCCCCAACCTGAAGCAAATACTCACCAGCAATCACACATCACTGAACAAAAACACTAACCCAGGAACCTATCCTTGCAACAAAGCCCAATGCCAATTCTGTCCACCTATCTATTCAAGTGACATCATCATAGGACCTAATCACATCAGCCATAACATCAGGGGCTTGTTCACATGCACATCTACCAATGTGATATATGTCATCATGTGTCATCAATGCCCCTCTGCCATGTACATTGGCCAAACTGGACAGTCTCTATGCAAAAGAATTAAGGGACACAAATCTGACATCAGGAATCATAATACTCAAAAACCAGTGGGAGAGCACTTTAACCTGTCTGGTCATTCAATGACAGACCTGCGGGTGGCTATTTTACAACAGAAAAGCTTCAAAAACTGACTCCAACGAGAAACTGCTGAACTCGAATTGATATGTAAATTAGACACAATCAATTTAAGTTTGAATAAAGACTGGGAATGGCTGAGCCATTATAAACATTGAATCTATCTCCCCATGTAAGTACTCTCGCACTTCTTATCAACCTGTCTGTTCTGGACTATCTTGATTATCACTTCAAAAGTTTTTTTTTTCTTTTACTTAATTGGCCTCTCAGAGTTAGTAAGACAACTCCCACCTGTTCATGCTCTCTGTATGTGTATGTATATATATCTCCTCAATATATGTTCCATTCTATGCATCCCCGAAGAAGTGGGATGTAGCCCACGGAAGCTTATGCTCAAATAAATGTGTTAGTCTCTAAGGTGCCACAAGTACTCCTGTTCTTTTTGCGGATACAGACTAACACAGTTGCTACTCTGAAACCCATTGTATTTAGGCAATCCCTACATTTCCCCCAAAGAGGGTATTGCTTAAAACTATGTTCAAAGGTTTGCATTACAGTGTGCAGCTTTTTCCAAAAAATGGAATCTCCTCACCAGACAACACATACTATCTAATAGACCATATTCTTTTCTCTTGACATCAATGCTTTTGTACCAACGAACCTGAGGAAAATCTGACGTGTAACTGGGTAAGGAATTTGGCCCATTGTGACTCACATGGGAAGCTGCAAAATGATGCTTTGAGATGTGCAGGATTGGCTGCAGAGCATGTATTCAGCAAAATAAATAAATAGCTTTAATAGCTCTATGGTATTTATCCAACCTTTCTTTCTTTGTCTCTAAAAATAAAATGTATAAAGTCTTAACATTGTTTTTCAGTCTGACAAGGGAAGATAAAGTAAAGGATATCAGCACTCTACACATTCATTTGCTCATAGTTTCCCCGTTAAAAAAATCTCTCATTCACTCTCTGCTATTTATATAGCACCAAACATCCTAGTATAGGAGTGATCACTTGATGATTACCTGTTCTGTTCATTCCCTCAGGGGCACCTGGCATTGGCCACTGTCCGATGACAGGATATTGGGCTAGATGGATCTTTGGTCTGACCCAATATGGCCGTTCTTATATTCTTATGTATGTTCTTATGCTGAAATACAATAAAATAAGCGGCACCCAGGAAGGCCGTATCCTTTGTCCCCCTGGAATGCCTCCCCCTTATGTGGAAAGAATATGGACAGGGCTGGATCCATCAGGTTTAAAGCTGCTTTGCATCCCTGAATGGTGCAAAGTCGCCGGCGCAGACTTAAGAATCAGGCCTGCACTATATGTGGCTACCTCCAACTTCTAGTAAATACTCAGAAATCTCATCATTTACATTTTAAGTTACTGCTGCCAAACTGCTTCAGATTGTGTGTGTTGGTTTTAGCACTTTCAAGGGGGAACTGATTAATTTCACACTTCCATCCTAAACAATTGCCTAAAAATCAGTTACTGAAGTGTCTTCTCTACAAAAAAAACCTGTTTGCTGTTTGGGAGCCTGCTACGAAAATAGGAATCAGGCTTATTACACTGAAAATAACAAGTTCTGCTGCAGTATTTGACTACTGTCAAGATCTTTGTGGATAGCGAATCTTCAAAATGACTCGTTTTATGATGTTAAGTGGAAAAAAAGTCAGAAGTACCAAATGTGGTTGGCAGGTTAAAACATTTTTAAAGTAATTCCTTTAAAAATGAAAAAGGCATTTCTTATGGTTAGATAAGTAATTTGTCTGATGTCTATTTCAGTACCTAGGGGGGGAGGGAGTGCAAGCCTGCTCCCAATGAAGTCAGTGGAAATGTTACCTTTGACTGCAGGGTGAATTGGGCCTTTTATTGCTTTTCAGCGGGGGTACATAGACAAGTGATTCCCAAACTGTGGTCTGTGGACTACCCGTAGGCGGCCAATTGTCTGCAGAGAGTTGGCTAGTGGTCACATGGTTCTTCTCCTCCTCCTAATTTCCAGCAGCTAAACTGCATTAAACAGTAGCTGACAATGCATTAAATACTTTATTAGTATTCCTTTTCTATGTAATCAATTGCTTAAATTCGTGCATGGATGCCATTCAATTGCCAGTGGGAGGGAAGGTCCAACCACAAGGCAATCTTTTTATTAAGGTGTAGAACACACTCTAAAATAGTTCCAGAACCTCTGCCATTGACTAAGCTATTGAGTGAATGGCCATGTTACTATTGGGAGGCAGTGTTGCCTAGTGGATAGAGCACTGGACTGGGTTCTATTCCTGGCTCTGCTACTAGCCAAGTTTGTGACCTTGGGCAAGTCACTTTAATCAACTGGTGCCTCAATTTCCCCAACTGTAAAATGGGGATAATACTGACCTCTTTTGCACAGTGCTTTGAGCTCTACTGATGAAAAGTGCTAAATAAGAAGTAGGTATTTATTTATTTGCTAGCAGTAGCTGGGACCAAATGAAAGTGTATGCACTCTCACAACTCGATGTGTTCTAATAACTGTTTTGGTTTGTTTTTTGGTTCATTGGCCAAATTAAAAAAAAAAGGCATTTCAAGTTCAACAATAGGTTTAACCTTTTTGAAAAAAACTAAAAACCAAAAGTTGACTTGAATTGAAAAATTGAACCATTTCATTTTAAAAAATGTAGAAATATAGCATTCTGATATTTGTTTTCAGCAATTTTCCAACCAAAACAATTGGGTGAAGGTGCCAGGAGTTTGCAAAATGTTTTCGTTGACCTTAATCTGCATTTTAAAAAAAGTTTCATCTGAAAAATATCACCCACTTATATCACACTAATATTGTAGCAGGCACCTTTTTAATTACTACTTTAATTAGTCTGGTTTTGTCTGCTGAAGAAATAACCGATAGCGAGAAAACTTTTGATCTCTACTCTGCTTGGAACTTCTCCATCTGAACAAGTCATGAGGGCCTAATTCTGCTTTCATTTGCATCAGTGTAAACCCAGAGTAATGCCAGTGGCTCTAGTGAAGTTACTCTGCATTTTATGTTAGTGTAGCTGAGAGAATAATGTAGTCCTCAGTATTTTGTTAAGGAAATCCAAGCAGGTGCCTTGTAATTATTCCCAAAACAAATAGTTATCTAAACTTTGTGCAGACTTTTAACAAGTTTCATTTTCCTTAATCTGCCCTGTTAGAGTCCTAGACTTTTGCATGATGTGTTCCATATGTTTTTACATCATCTTGACCCAACTGAGAAGGGCATCACACTGGTTTTTATTTCCCTTGCAAAAGTCAGAGCACTGCAGCAAAAATGATTCTTGTATAAAATTTGTTGCTTCACCATACGCATTATAACAGAATTTGGCCAGTTTGGCTGGTCCGCAGAGGTCTGACACAGGAGTACATTTTGGCACCATGCTATCCCACCACATATTTTGTCTGTCTAGACATTGCAGGTATTTTGCTTTCTGCATGGCAGCAGGGAACCCATTAGAATTTGCAGAGAAAGCCTGCTCCATGCAACAAGTGGGCTCAAGGAGGCAAAACCCCCAGCCTCTAGGAGGCGATCCCGGGAGGGGTATCAAGTGGCTGCAGTATCCAGTGGTTGATGCTCAGACAATGGGCCACAGTTGGAGCCAAAGATACCCCGCACTCACCCTGCGGAATGGGAGCTGTAACCAGTGCTGCCGAGAGCAGGTTCGGGCCCCAGTGAAAAAAAATTTTCGGGCCCCCAAGCCGAGCCCCGAGCCACCTTCCAGACTGCTGGCCCCTGGTAATTTGTACCAGCTTCCCCTGCCTCTCGTCAGCCCTGGCTGTATCAGGAAAACTGTAGAAAAAGCAGAAAAAGATCTCCCTCTTC
Organism: Trachemys scripta elegans; assembly: GCF_013100865.1. NCBI lineage: Eukaryota > Metazoa > Chordata > Testudines > Emydidae > Trachemys > Trachemys scripta. The sequence continues at coordinate 106,431,014 of NC_048303.1, forward strand.
TCCTTCCCTCAGCAATGGAAGACATAGCAGACTCACCGTTGCATGTACATGGAGCAGGGAGATACAGCTGGAAAGCAGCACCATACAGATAATGCACACAAGAGAATGCAAAGGCACAGAAATCAATGAATGACATGTGGAGATATGAGAAAGAGAGAGCAGAGAATAAAGAAATGGAAAGCAGACATAAGTAAATGGACACAACTTTAAGGGTGGCACTTTTTGGCACCTTTTCTGGCAGAAGAGGGGGAGCTGAAAAGGGAAGGAATGGCCAGCTGGGATCCTAGAAAGATGCATTATAATGGGTTGAAGGTGTCTCAGGAGGAGGAATGGTCCTGCCAGTGGTAGCCTACTAGAACTTTTACTTTTCCACTTCAAGCAACGAAAGGGAAATATAATTCGTCTGCTCTGAAAGCTCCTTAAAATGGTATTTTTAGGATTAATTTGTTTGATTCCCAGCTTTTCAAGTAATTGAGCATGTGTCATAAGGGGAAGCATTCCAAGAAAGTTCATGACATCCATTACATGCAGGGCATAGCCCATGCACGTACCTGATTAGACAATTTCTGACCACAGAAGGAAGCATTAAAAAGCTGCCCAACCGAATGAGATGCTTTATAATGCCAACTTCAATCTGCTGTTCCCATCAGCCCTAATTATAGCCAACTAATTCCATTAGCTTCTTAAACACATTTCAAGATACAGTACTTACAAGAACCTACTCCCCTGTATTTTCTATGTCAACCCTCTAGTTCTATCCAGCAAAGCACACAAAGCATTTGCAATTAATGTTCATACAGAAACTTAGGGTTTGTGTCTTTTCTTGTATTAGATTACTTCAACCAAAGATTAAATAGCATTTTCTTTACCTGACAACCTTTGGGAAGCATCATCAGATCAAAATAAGATGTAGAAAATAAATTAGTTCAAAGCAGCAATGAAAAAGCGGCATGGCAAGGGATAGACGTCAAGGTGGTAAGCTATAATGATTGCTGTGTTTTGTACAGTGTTAGACCAAGAGCACTTTGGGGATGGTTTTTAAATATTGCTCCACGTTTCAGAGATGCTGATATTCTCCACTGTAGTCAATCACCAGGTAGGTCAAAATGAAATTCAATAATTTGTCCTTTTTTTAGAAAGAGACTATGAAATTGAAACCATAAAGTAGAAATGAGCCTGAACCAAAAACCTTTATCTGAACAAGCCATAACTCTGGGGGAGTTCAGATCTAAATATGTCTCTTAACTTTGTAGTTCAGGCACTTCTTTACTTAAATGGGGGATGGGGGAAGCTACATTCACCACAGTACTGTAGATTTCTCCCAGGAAATATAGGTTTATACAGTGTAACAGACTAGGCTTAAACTATTGAGTAATAAATGCATTTACAAATATAATAGCAGTGTACTTTTGCTATTTCTTAAGGTCCAAATTTAGATACCATCACTCATGTCAAATAGTACTCTACTCCTTAGATCTTCTGGCTTATGGCTTCTGATGGCACAAACAATGAATTAGGTGTTCGGTAAATGATGTGCCCACTATCACAGCAGCAACATCCACAGATGTCAAGCTTGTCTGTCACATTGCCTGGAATGGTTCATGACCATGAGTGTCAATCTCAGGACAGACTGTCAAGAAGCAGGGCAGAGACCCCAAACTGCTTGTATGTTCTATAATTAGATTTTAGTACCAAGTGTGAACTCCTAAAGCATGTCCTATAACAGTCTGACCACGGAGTCACAGACAGTTCTCTTGGGCATTCCAGGTTATCTTGCTACCCAGGCAAGCTGGACTTAGTGATAGTTGGTTGCAATACAAAGATCACAAAAGATTCAGGTTGCTTCAAGTCCCAAGAGACCAGTCACTTACCCTAGGTCAATTTGTAATTCAGGTATTACACCAAACACTTGTAATCAATCCTATAGTAAACTAATTAAGGAGCTATATATAAGAGTTCTTTATAGGTTAAAGCAGGCAAACATATATACACAAATATTTCAGCTGTGCCGCTGTAAAGTCTCCCGTGTTGCTGCTCTATGCCAATGAGAGAGCGCTCTCCCGCCAGCCTAATTAAACAGTGAGCGGCAGTAGCTATGTTGGTGAAAGAGCATCTCCCGCTGACATAGCACTGTCCACCCTGGTACTTTGTCTGTCAGGGGTGTGTTTTTTCACACCCTTGACTGACAAAAGTTTTATCAACAAAAGTGCTAGTGCAAACAAAGCCTTACACAGGAGCACAGTAGTTGAATCATGGTAGCTGTGGTGTACAGGAGGGGCAATGATTGGGAGAGGCGAGGCAGGAGAACTTTTCTACTTTTGCTAATTTTTTTGTAACAGGTCCTTGTAGAATGAGGTCAGTGCTATTGTGCATTATATCCTCCTTTTGGAGCCCCTATTGAGAAATTATCAGAGCATTACAGGGGTATGAAAAGGCATGAGGTCTGTTACAGAAGCTCATCATCAGGTAGACCAGCATCACATTCAGAATATTCGAATGATCTATAGCTGAGACACAATGCCATAAGTTGCTGCGTCTACAAGATTTGAGTCCCCCCGTCCCCCAGGCTGTGGTTCTTTACACTGGCAAGGCAATTTGTGAGACCAATATTGGGGATGGCTATCCTGATGGTGAGGCCATTCTGAAAAGTTCTCAGAGAAAGCCAGTTTTAAAAGGAGATTTTGAAAGGTGGTGCTAAAATAGTATGTAAAACCAGTACTTTTTGTGGTACGTGGTAGTGATTTAGGCACACTGGTTCCATTCTGTGGTGAATATTTAGAAGCTTCAGCAAACAATACTGTTAGGGTATTACATTGTTAATTATTATATTCCCTTCTCTCCTCAGGCCTTTGCAGTGACTTGGAACTCTTTCAATCCACTTCAGAAGCCAAGGAACACAAACGTGCCCATATAAATGCTGGGAAAAGTGAACCAAAGGTCAATCCAGAAAACGAATGGGAGAGCTTAGCAGTGAAGGTTTCCAAAGAAAGCAAATGGGCATCCAGGAATGGAGGATGTGCAGACTTGGTTCCAGCAGTGAGCTGGCACTTAGCTGGGGATTAGCTACACCAGTCTGACGTCCTTTTCTGCTGCTAGCTATACACCTTGCTGCTGCGCGCTCTCTCTCTCTCTCTCTCTCTCTCACTCTCTATGACTCAGGGTTCTGTGTCTTCATAGCTTGGCCCTGCGGCCAGGTAACTCCATGTTTTACCCTTCAGGGTTATCAAAGGCTCTTCCTTCAAGATGGCAGCCTTCCCTTCACTGCCCAAACTGGAACACTTCCCCAGTGGCTCATAGGGGAACCCGGGCTCGGCTTCTACTCTGGGTTCCAGCTCAGGGATCCTTTAATCAGCAGCCAAAGTCTGCATGCTTTTAAACATTGACACCTTTTCCCTGAGCCTTTTCCCTATACCCTTTCCACCTAGTTTCCCTTCTTTCCCTCTCTACTGTCCAGAGAGTGGCTACAGGCTCCCTCACTGCAGCTCCCTTCTGCTGCCAGATTCCTGGCTTTATCCTAGCCCTGCCTGTTCCTAGCTGGGTTCTATCATTATTCATGAGTTAATTAGGCCAGCTAATTCCCCTCAGCTGCAGCCTATCTGGTTAATTGGCCTCTCCTCAGCCTCATTAACCCCATCTAGGCTGGTGTGGGGTGAATACCCTATCATACTCTTGCTTAAACCATTTTAACTTCCATTGACACATTCAAATAGTTTTTGAACTTAATTCTTTTTCTTTTACAACATTTCTGCAGTTCTCAAGAGATTTCTTTTCTCCCCATCATGACAGTTGAGAGTGGCAGAGGCTCTGAAGCTAAATCACCATTTAGTGTGTATGAGAAGGGACTGCCAGAAAAGCTCTCTCTATTGGGGCCATGCAGCTTTGGAGTTTGTTCCTCAGGTTAGTCTGAAAATACCCTATCATCTGGCTTTCAGGAGACGTTGCAAAGCTCTTCTTCCACAAGAATTTGAAAAGAGGGGTGAATTGTAATGGTAGGAGTTCTGGAAAGGGATGGGAATTTGAGCTTTTGAATTGCCTGGTTTGTTGTTGTTGGGTTTTATAGCCCTCTACTGATGCACTTTCATTATTTCTGCTATTAATTTTGTTATATTTTAAGTTGCCAAGGGTGAGTAGAGTTTATTCATGGTTGTCTTTTTTTAGTGCTTATTTAAATAGAAACAAAGAAGTCAAACTTTCTGGTGGAGTATTTCCCTAGAGACCTAAAGATTTTGGCATAGGCATGCAAAGTTTGCTTATCCACTTTCAGATGCCACCAGCTTCCACTAATCTGTTGCAACATCTTATTACCAGTCAGCAAACAGAAGAGTATGTCATCCTATGAATCTTCAGAAATACACACAGGGCCTATGTCTGAAGTCCTTACTTATTTTCAACTCAGGGAAGCTCGTGTTGGTTTACAGTGGGACTTTCATAAGTGTTCAGCATTGGTTAAACTCTGCTTTCATTGCTGTTAGTGTTAAAACTCCCATGGACTTCAATGGGAGCACAGTTAAGCGAATAATAAGTGCTATTGAAAATCTCACCTGCTCAGTCTGCACTTACTGGTCTACACTGGGGTGAGGGGGGGAATTGATCTAAGTTATGCAACTTAAGCTATGTGAATAACGTAGCTGAAGTAGACATACTTAGATCTACTTACCGCAGTGTTTTCATTGTGGTAAGTTGACGGCTGACGCTCCCATCAACTCCGCCTGTGCCTCTCGCCCTGGTGGAGTACCAGAGTCGATGGGAGAGCGCTCGGCTGTCGATTAATCAAATCTAGACTAGATGCAATAAATCGACCCCCACTGGATCAATTGCTGCCCGTCGATCCAGCCAGTAATGTAGACAAGTCCTTAGTAAAATGTGAGTCAGGACCCCAGAATTTGTCTCCCTGAACATAAGGCAAGATTCTGAAAGGGTTGGTGGTCTTTCAGTTTTGACATGAATAAGTATTCTCAGTAGTAAATGTAATAATGACATAAAATATTCCAGTATGAAATTACCTTTTCTCTACAATCACCTTACTTGAATCTGCTGGTCAGATGGAATGTTATCAGGCCCAAGGAGGGGATTAAGACAAGGAGGTACCCTATCAGAATCTCAGAAGGTGAGGAGTCAGGTATCTTCTTTCTCTTTGTGATGCTTTTTAATGGCTTTTCTTCCAACCTAATTTAAACTTGCCAACTTCTCAGTGAAATACATGAGGGTGGAGGGGTGATGCCTGTGCCCCAGTCCTTAGGTCTCTAAGGAAGTGTTCCATCAGAAAGTTTGGCTTTTCTTACTTTCTTGACTTCAGTGGGGCTCTGCACAGTCTGACACACTCTATCAATTATAGGATTGTAGACATTCACTGCTTTCTGAAATTAAAATTATCTATCTATCTATTGGAAAACATTTTAGCTATCACCAGGTCCAGATGTCATGGAGGATGCTTTTAGCGCAACTGGGAATGGTTACTATCCGACAAGTGAGGCTGAATATTGAGGTCTGGGGATAATTGATGTTATTCCACAGAATAAAGATGGAGTCATCATTCAGAAGATGCTGACAGTGATAAGTGCGAGTGGAATGTCAAATCAAAACAAAAGGCTACAGCACGGTGAAAAGGTGGAATCCTCTGAACAGGAAACCAAACTTGTATGTAACTTTTTAAATTCCATAGTCATAAATCTGCATTGTTTTGGTAATTTACAAAGAAGGATTCCCCCTTTTTGCTTTAATCTCTGTCCCCTTTGGTTCAGACATCAGCACATGCTCCAAATATCACATATCTTTAGTGAGAAATCAGATCTGCCCTTTAATTCAATTACTTGCATGGTGAGGATACTGTGACTGATTGGCAGATAGCTTCTAAATAAAGCTATAAAGTAATCGATTAGCATTGAGGAATATAAATTCTGTGTGTGTTACATGCCCAATTTTTTCCATGAAACTCTTGCAAAAAATTCGTCTTATGTGAGGTATCAATTGCATTGAAATAGAGCCCGTAGTGCACATCAAAACATCACATTTATAACACATGGTCAGGCCTTTGTATCTGAAATTTTGTTATATGACAATGACATCATAAAGTTTGTAAAAGGAGATCTTGGCTGGAGGCTCTGTTCATTTTCTGATAGTGACAGAAAAACATCACAGCTGGGACATTGTCCTGATCTAAGTATCACAGGGCTGGCAAATGCCAGAAAAAAAAACCAAAACAAATCCCAACCTCCCTGCTCCCTGTTGGTAATAAGAGTCTTTTACTTCAGAAGAGTCACAAAAATCCTAACCAATATCTACTGTAGTCCCGCTAACAGCAGACTCCCTGAAAAGGGCCTGCTCAAAATAGAGGGAAGTCAATAAAAGTAAAGTGTAAGTGTACTGTTAATGGCAGGTTCTTGTAGGCATTTTCCCCCAAATTATACCATTCCTATTCAAATACCATCTCAAGAGTCTCAGACAGTGTCAAGTGCAATCATTGTTATTGCAGTTGCCAAGGTAATCAATTGAAATCATAATGAAGGGAACAGAAGGAAATCAATAGAGTCTGAAATTACAAATAAAGAGAAGCTATCGTTTAAAAGCATTTGGCTGAAATCTTCCATATTAATGGAGTCAGAAATGGCTGTCATTCACAAGCAGTGTGGTGCATAATTCACTTGAGTGCATTATAACACCTAAAAGCTACAGCAACAATTAGGGCTGCCTACCAAGAAACTGTCCACCACAGGAGCATCACTGAGTTGTTTATTATGGTTCCAACATGTTTTCATGTTTAAAAATTGTAATATTTTTTTTTCCGCGACAGGAGGTAAGGTGGCATAATCTGAGACATCAATAACACATTTTAAGTCCAATTCAACTCTTGTCAGAGATGTATATCTAATCATCAGTTTTGTTCTGGAGTTTGCTTTGCTTTGGGGAAATCTATGGAAATTAGGATCCTAAACATCTTTCAGGATCTGGGCCACGGTGAAGATGTTTTGCATATTAGAAAAAGGAATGTACGGTAATTCAGGGTGTAGGAAGCATCATGAAAGAGGCTGGATAAGAAGATACTGTTGGAAAAAAACTGAGAAGCCAGTGCAGAGTGCCAGCAATCCCTCCCAGATTGAATAATGATGGAATTGAATTTTCAACCCTTCCTTCCACTCCTAGCAACCGTCTAAAAATGTATATAATACTCAGGGTGGCCAAAGAGACCTCTTTTCATAGTAGCAGCCGTGTTAGTTTGTAGCCACAAAAAGATCAGGAGTACTTGTGGCACCTTAGAGACTAACAAATCCGAAGAAGTGGGATGTAGCCCACGAAAGCTTATGCTCAAATAAATTTGTTAGTCTCTAAGGTGCCACAAGTACTCCTGTTCTTTTTAAAGAGACCTCTGTTTTCTCTCACAGTCTGCCTATCTTGCCAGCTTTAAAAACTCCCCTTGAAGTGGCTAATCATTGCACAAATTACTTTGATATTCACACTAGCTTATACTAAAGGAAGGCAGTCATGGTGCTAGAGTGAGAGCAAAGGACTGGAAATGTGAAGACCTCAGTTCTCTTCCTGACCCTCCTTGACGTTGCTGTGTGACCTTGGAAAAGGTGCATAAACTCATGGATATATTTCCCATATATTAAAAGTTGGATGATAATACTGTAGCCAAACTATATAAACCACTGCTGAAAGGCAAGCTATGGCAAAGTTACTACTATTTTTGCGTAGATGTGGTGTTATTGCTGACATGTTAAGTAGTGTAAAAGAATTCCTACTGAATTCATTCAGCCATCTTCTGATGTCATCTAGTAGTTAATGTTCTGTCACTAGCATACATCAGCAGCATCGTGACACAAGTCAGAATTGCAGATTGCTGCACAAGACCTCACAGTTTGAAATATCTGCTGCCTAAAAAGCAGAGTGCCGTCATCCTTCCAAAACAATTCCCTGTCTTGTCAGTGTAGCGTATCAACATTGTGGAAATGGCTCTTCCCTCTCTTTAGCACTGATGCCTCCTATTTCCTCTAGGGAAAAAACCTCTCATTTGTTAGATTTTTGTAAATACAGAGGAAATTGTAGTAGGGGTTTATTTCTTTCCTCCCACCATACTTTTCTTGTATTTCTTATCTTTTTTGGCCTATGGATCTTTTCTTCCTTCCACTCAATCTACTGATACATATGCGTAAAGGTGATTTTAAGTAAACATTTATTCTATTGACGCATTAACCAAGTTCTTGATTGCAATGATGCTCAAAGTGCTTAAATCCCATGATGATGAGCATGGCATCAATGACTAGATTCACCTGGTATGCCAAGCAATAGCATATGGATTCAGCATTGTTCCACTTTGTTTCACTCAATGAATATTGAATGACTAATGATTTTGGATAAAGGAGCATGGTCAGTTCATGAAACTCTGAGGGAATACAAAGAATAACAGTGCAGTGAATTCCAATCTACATGGTATCCACAAGGGGAAGATTAGTATTTTTAAAACGTCTGTGTATATCTGTCCAATGGCTCCACCATATTGTATCTTGTTTGTAGTGAAGCCTTCAGTGCTTGAAGTCAAATTTCCTGATATTGGGACCTCCTTTTCTGGTAAAAGGACCAGGAGAACCTCCCACTTCAGCAGAAGCACATGCAATTACTACACTAAAAGATTTCACTGAAGTTTGCCAGCAGAGACTTTTCATTCTCTGCACAGAAGTTTAAGGAAATTTATCCAGACGTGGCAGGGGCAGAGGTAGTGCTACAGGCTTGGAAACAAGGAGATTATGAGGCAGGAGACTATCACCCACCTTGTAATTAGATTACTAAATAAGGGAGAACACAGAGATTAAAACAAAGTTCCCATCGTTTACTACTAAAGCACTATGTAGAGTCTTTTATATGCTTTAAGGTTCTCATTGCTCTTGTACTCTTCCTTACCTCAGCACAATGCTACTTGTCTATGTTAAGCAAATTGGACCTTAAAGTAATAAAGCAGCTGGAATGGGAACAAAAATGAAAAGGTACTTCCCTGGCCTCTGAAATATTGTTAGAAAAATGCCCGAGGCCTAGGCAACAAAGGAGCTTTCTTCCTCCAAATTATCGATTGGCTCTTGCATGACATTTAATAAAAACTTTCCATTACCAGTTACATAACAGCAATTAAAATCCTCATCAAATCTATCTTAACTGCTTAGAGTCTTCCACTGGGGAGCATTTTCCTTGGCAAACATCTGCAATAAAAGGCTATTTCATCTTCATAACTGAAACAGTCAGTTATGCTAATTCATCTCTTTTATTGTCAGTTTACATTGGAATCTCAAACAGATCTGGCCTACTGCACGAGGTGCACTAAGGCACTCCCTGGCTTGCTCTGAGGAACAAAAAAAGCCCTTCACTTTTTTTCCAAAAAGCAGCTGAGACTTAAGCTGGCCTCACAGTGTGCAGCAGTGATGGATTTAAACTAGTTTGCTCTGAAGCCTGTAGCCTGCCATTTCAAACACATTCTTTATCTTGGATGAATTCATTTCATGACTGAGACCACTGAGTCACCCCAAATCTAGGCAATACAATGAAAATACAGAATCATTTCCCTGACACTAACTGTACGATAGCTAGTGTTTTAGAGCCATTCCCAGGTCCAGTTTTAATGAAAAAGTTATTCAGATGCAGCATATAAAAAAGCCACCAAATCTTTCCCTGTTCTCTCTGACCTTATACAAGACACGACAGAAGGGAAACATTCTTTCTCATCATCATGCCCTCATGCCATAATAGTTCTCCTCCACCCCATCATCACTTTCCAGGCCCTTGGGTGGCTTACAGAATTCTGCTTTACCTCGCATTGCGCCAGGTCTGTGATCTTTAGGTTGTCCTTTTAAGAGCTTCCAAAGGAACATTATCAAAGGCAAGGATGTTGCAGACTTTGAAGATATGAGACTTTGCCTTCTAGTGTCTCTGGCTTTGTCTTCTGGCATCTGGCTGCAAAATTGAAGCTGTGAAACTTCTCTTTCTGCGTTTCCTAGTTCTCAGTTTCAGCTTTTACAGGAACATCTGCCTCCCTCCCCCCTCCACTTTGCTCCCCCCAGAAGATTTCAACCTTTAATGAAACAGGAATGACTCCATCAGTAAGATAGGCCTGGGTGCCTTTCCTGTTGTTAAAAGGGGCCTTGCTAAAGGGGAAAACAAAAATCTTACAAATGTCTGAATAAAGGTCAAAAATAAATCAAATAGGTATTTACACTTTAAATAATGTGCTGAATGTTTCTCTACTGTAAACTCTTCATAGTGGATCAATACCGTTTACACAATTCACTTGCAACAAGCAGTAAAAGTCTTTCACTTTGCCAGTTTCCAGCCATTTAACATTGTTAAAAAGACAGCTAAAAACATCAATTGGGGGCGTTTTCTCCTAAACTGAAAATGGATCAATTAGTCTTTTTGATGTTTGCTGTGGAGAAGCAGCATCTAGGACAAAATGAAACATACTTATATAAGTTGATAAAATAAGTTGCATACTTGTGTTCAGCAAGTCTAAATCCCATCAGAAAAGATTGACTTTGTTACAATACCATGTTAATAACTTGTTCACTTGTAGTATGGATTGCTTTATGTATTGATTTAGTTGTAAGTATGCAAAAGGGAACAATGGCTTTGAGATTCTGGCCTGTGACATTTGTCTTGTCAAATCTGTTAAGCAGCTGTGTAAATTGGTGATCAATGCCCTTTCAAAGGGAATAGGTATTCATTACTGGTAAACACTTCAAGAGCTATACAAGGTAATTAAATAGAAATAAATTGTTTTACTGTTTTTTGGAAGTAAAAACCAGACTGATTACTAAATTCAGCTAATTAATGCCTCCGCACAATCCCAAACCAACAGTGTTGTTAATAATGTATAGAAATACTAAAGTGGGCTATAAAAACCAATTTAGCACCTAAGTAGCAGAAGGCTTTTATGAAAAAAGATGCAAGAAAATTTAATTCCAAGGTATTCTGACATTGGTATATTACCCTTCTCCTTTTTTTTTTCTTTTCTATTTTTTTTTTTTTTTGGTCTTTATTTCTTCCCCTGCTAATTTTTAAAAATAGCCAGATTTTTATTTTAAAGCACTTTTAAAACAATTGCTTTAAAGCCCTGGCTGAATATTTAATACTGGGATAGTGTAAGTCTTGTTTTTGAATGTAATATAGAAAATCATTTTTTTCACCATCACAAACCATTATGTGGTGTTGTTGTGGCACTGTTAAACAGCTGCTATGCACCACCCCATGGCTTGTTGCATTTCAGTGGTGGACAGAGAATTTATTTATAGACAGAGGTATAGGTAGATCCTGATCTTGAGATACATAACTTCCATTGGCTGTTGGAGGGTCCTCTGGGATTGAAGGTGTTACACAGATATCAGTATATGTCAACATGTTTCCAATCTGAAAAACAAAATTAAACCAACCATTCAGAGTCAAGGACCCACATTCCAATAATGAACAAACAGGTTAATTACAGAGACACAACAAGCTTTGTTTTCTTCGAAGATGCTTACATTTCCTAGGGGAAGAAACACCCAATGAAATCCCGAAATAACACAGGTAATGAACTGTTTTGCATAACATTAAATTGTTATGCCTTGGCTCAAATTAGATTATTCCCACTATATCCTATTGGTTTTGGCAAAAAAAGTGCCAGAACAAGTGACCTAGAATTAAGGTTCTCTTTTAGCGCTTGATACTGCTCAGCATCTGTAGAGTGTTGAACGTCACAAGGCAAAAGTGATGAGAAGGATGTGGAGCACAGGGGAATCTGATTCTACACTCCTGGGGAAATAAAAGCAAATCCCCAAAAAGGCAAAGTTATAGCTGAAAATGTATCCTAATTGATACTGTTCCTTGCTATTATAAAAATGTGGCGCAAATTCATCCAAAAGCCAACATTCTTGTGAATTGCTTGAGACAGTAGATTTGGAATAAAGCAGAGGAGCACAATTTGGAGGAACAAAAGAGTCTATTGACCACATCCCCTGTTGTTGTACTGATGTTTCCTAATCTACAGCCATCTCCACAGATGCCAACAGCTATGGTCCCAGTGGAGTACTGCTTCTGTTGTCTGGAGATTGACTGGAAGTGCACAGCATATTGTTCCAGGTACCTTTCAAATGTTGATAACAAGTATGCCCAAGTATGGAGACAATGTATGGTAAGTGCCTGAGGCTTGCAAGATGTTTGTAAGGTTTTGGTAGTTTGTAACTAACAGTGGAACACAAGCCATTCATATGATTTGATAAACAGTAAAGCCCAGGACAAGGTGCCTCTTGATGTTCATGAATTTGATGATGTTTAAAGCTATTGAATGTGGACAAAGGATGAGCCTAACGCTTTATCTGAGAGCACTAATGACCACCTCCAAGCAGGGCTGGCTCCAGGCATCAGCACAGCAAGCAGGTGCTTGAGGTGGCCGACGGAGATGGGCGGCACGTCCAGCTCTTCAGCGGCAATTCGGCGGCGGGTCCCTCTCTGAGGGAAGGACCTGACGCCGAATTGCCGCCGAAGAACGAAGCAGCAGTGGTAGAGCTGTTGCCGAAGTGCCACTGTTCACAGCTTTTTTTTCTTTTTCTTTTTTCGCCGCTTGGGGTGACAAAAACGCTGGAGCCGGCCCTGCCTCCAAAGGTTTAGAATGCACTCTGTAACAGTCATTCTATCAGTCACCTTTCACCAGGCTATCTAGGTGCATGGTGTTCAATACATTTAACTAGTAGAGGACAGTGTATGAAAGTGATAAATATTTTGCTGAAACTAGGGATGTCCTCTTCTAAAGAGGGACAATCCTGATAGTGCACAGTGAGAGAGACAGTCTCTTCTCAGTGCACGCATGAAGTTGTTATTGCATGTGTTTCACATGTGCATTGAGGTTGCTAGAGAATATACCCCTATGTAGTTATAGTGCCTTGGTTTAGCATCCAAACCAGTGAGATTATGTCCAGGTGCTCATAAAGCAAACAGAACAGGGGAAAGAGGAAACTTTTGAGCTTGATCCCACTCCCATTGAAGTCAATAGCAGACCTTCCACTGGACTCCAGTGATAGCAGATAGAGGCTGTTTAGTGAGGTATAGTAGCTTGTGCTTTTATCATGCACCCTGTGGTACAAGTGAAAGGATCTGACTTGGCAGGTCAGCAAGAATCCTCTGCTTCTTTGATTTTTCAGGCAGTGGAATATGTTTTCCAGAGGCGATACATGAATAAAACCTTATCATTTCCATATTCGACATCTGAACCATCACTGTGTAAAGTTGTAAATATGTCTTCACAACTGATTGTTACAATGCACTTAAGAATGTGTAGCTCTCCTCATCTGCAGACCTTACCCACAAGCCTAGTTCCAGTAAAATCAGTGAAAGAGTTGTCTATGTAAGGAGTAGAATGGAATGGAAATTGTTGTATTTGCACATAAAGATGACTGAGGTGCCTAGGAGATGCAGGTATTCAGCATATCTAAGGATCAGGCCTGGAGGCTGCAAAATACTTTTGCTACGTTCCATAGAGAAGTCTATAAGTGGATGCTCTAAGGAAAGACTTTCTGTAGTGTTAATCACTGTCAGTGTTTACAGCCGAATGTTTTCTTCACCTATATCAGCACTGGACAGCATTCAGAAAGCACATTTGTTGGTTACAAAATTTTCTAAATAAGATTCCAAATCTCACTGGCTTTGTTGGTGATGGTGTGGGATGGGATCAAGCACGCTATGAGAAAAGACATGCATAAATTATTTCTTATCTAATTTTAGTTGAAATTAGATGCAGATTTCATGGATTTGGGTCATGAGAGATCATATTAAAATGTGTTAACTGCTTCCTTCTAATAAGTTTAAAGGGGAACTACTTCATTTTTCTTTGAGTTTATTTTAGGTTATTAGCATTGGGAGTACAATATGATAGCTGAGAAAAATGCCACCAGACTATTGCTTCTCATATTTATATGTAAAAGGAAATGCCCCTTAGACTTTGAACTAGGGTAGTACTCTGTGCAAAGGGTAACTTCAACAGAAAATCCCTCTTCATGAACTCAACCCTAGTATTTTAGCAAAGAGATGAGCAAAGGTCAAATCCTCTGTCAATATAAGCTTTAGGACTATGGCTCAGCAAAGCGTTGCAAATATACTTCTTGCATCTCTTTGCCCTCCCATCGCAGGTACATGCACACTCAGACGTGGTGGCATTTTAATGATTTTGAAAGCCCTTAGTCTTTTCCTACAAGTTCTTTGCAAACTTGGCCAGTATTTCGGGTTAAGTGTAAAGGTCAATCAGCTCCTCTTTTAAGATGCATTGTTAGTCTATCATGGAAAACTGTGTGACAAAAATCAAAGGAATAGACAAATAAGTAGCATATTGTCATCCCAATGAGACACACTCATTAAAAAAGACATTTTCACACAGATGAGTAGTCTCAAAATTGATAGGAAAAATCCCCAGCCTGGAATCTAAAGGTCTTTCACTGGCACCAATGCAAAACAGTTGAGTGTATAGAACTGTATGTCTAAAATAATCCCTAGTACTATTGTTAAGGACATGTTCTATATTTGTATGAAACAAGGGCAAAGTTCATCAAGAAAAAATTCCTTTTTTGTCTCTAAGGATTGTCACATACTTATTAAAAATGCAAACGTCTCTTATTCTATTTTTTAAAATACAGGTCACAATTATACTGAATTTGGGCAGAGGCTATTATTTGAAAATATAAATCAGACAAAAGGACATTCGCGGGATAACAATTTTCTTTTCCATTTAACCTCTCACAAATGCCAACTCACCACTCCTCAAACTACCCTTTCAAAAAATAAAATGTTTAATTTTTATAACGCTCTGTGTGTGCATGCAAGCGAGAGAGAGGGAGAGAACTGCTAGCTGCCAAAAGCTCTAGCCTGGATTTCTCTTCAGTCTTCTTGCTTCTTTATTTGTCAAGAGGAGAGCGTAAATGAAATATAAAACCAAGTTCCAGACCACTTTTTGGAAGAGTAGGGGTCTTTGATGAGTGTTCAGACGAAATTGTAGCTAGAGCAATGACAGTCCAAATACCTAAATTCTTGTTTGGTTTTACTGGATAAAGTATTTGTTACTTCCTGCCCAACATTGCTGTGCAGTGGATATACTGGCTAATAAAAAAAAAATCGTTGTTGACAAATGAATTATACACAAATGTTTGTTTATATGTACGTTCAGTGAATAGCTTTATCACCAGTTATGGGGTAATGCTAAGATAAGGTAGACTTTGAGAAACCTTATTGTGGTGTGCATGGCTATAAAAGTGTCTTCTGTGTACTGCATCTTTAAATGTAAGGCATCTGCCTTTCTGTGTGTCTTGCAGGGGGCAGATCACAATGCAATTCTATGGTTCTTTTTGCAGCAGTAGTCTTGGATAAACATGGAGCTCTCCAAAGTCTAACTCTTACATAGTTCCCAAATGCAAATCCTTAAGTCAAATTTAGGCTCACTACAAACTAGAAGAACAGAGCTTTTTGGTTACTACCTAGTTCACAAAACACCTTCAAAATGAATTGACTTTCATGTTAAAGACAGTCTTATTTCTTAACATGTATGTTTCTACCACTAAAGTGTACAGAGTTTCTAAAGTATCAATACATACAAAAGCCTTAAGTTGGTAAAGAAGACTGCTGTTTATTTCTCAGGCTCTCTGGGCTTTCGGTATGATGCCCGGTTTGCATAGCATGGTCTAATGGACTAAGCATGGCAGTGGTATCCAGAAACTTCTGTATTCTAATTCTGACTCTGCAACTAATTCCTTTGGTGGTCTTGAGCAGTTTACGTAGAGCCAGATTTTCAAGAGTCCAACTCTTATTAAGGCAACTGAAATGGCCAGATTTGCTCAGTGTTCAGTATCCAGAAGTTCCCATTATTCTAAATGGGAGTTGCAAAGTGATGAACATTTTTAAAAATGTGGCCCATAATAACACTTACTGGCTTGCTCACATGGGCAACTAAGTCCTTCCATCTCCCTTGCCCTGCCACTGCAGTCAGTGAGAGCTGAGTGTGCTCAGCACAGCCCAGGAACAGGACCCTATATAGCTGAGTTTCCCTAAATGTAAAATAAGGATAATACTACTTAATTACCTGAGGCTACGTCCTCATTACCGGGGGGGCGGTTTGATTTAAGATACGCAAATTCAGCTACGCAAACAGCGTAGCTGATTCGATGTATCGGAGCTGACTTACCCCGCTGTGAGGACGGTGGCAAATCGACCTCCGCGGCTCCCCCATTGACGGCGCTTACTCCTACCTCCCCTGGTGGAGTACAAGCATCGATTCAGGGATCGAATGTCGCGTCCCGATGAGATGCGATAATTCAATCCCCGAGAGATCAATTTCTACCAACCGATTCAGGCGCGTAGTGTAGACGTAGCCTAATTCACAGGGGTGTTGGCAGGGTCAATTAGTTAATGTTTGTACAGCACTTTGTATATGCAAGTGCTATGTTAGCACCAATTATTATTATTGTGGTGATGTCTTTTATGTAGATTCTTGTATCTTGAATTCCAGAAATGAAAATTAGACTCTGTGTGTGTGAGAGAGAGAGAATGAAAGTGCAGTTCAGTGAAGCATAGCAAATGGTTTTAAAACAGCCATCTCAAACCCATCACTGGCATGGTCAGCAGGTAAGAATTAGCCAACTGACACTAAGTGGGGCTCTACAGAATTATGGTATCCTTGGAGATTTAGCAACGGATCATTGATGATTAATGAGACTTGGGAAGTTGCTTAACAAAACCTCTTCCATTTTGATTGCTAATTACTCAAAGAAAGACTAAGAGCAGGAGTCTCGCACTGCAGCAGGACAACACATTTTAAGCAAAAACAAGAAAATTGATCACCCAGTTAGTATGCAAGCAGCTAGGGAGAGCAGGGTTGGTTGTGCTAATTCAAGAGACAAGTTGGGAGTTTGAGAGCTTTTGCCAGAGCCAAGTAGCTTATTTCAGACTTTCAATTAAAGATGAACTGAACCAGTTTATAAAAGTTCAGATACCTCTGGACTGAGATGTCCCCACATTCACAGAGTACTACGATGGTACAACTCTCTGTTTTCATTGAACTGGAGGCTGTGCAATAAGGGCTTCATTATTAGTAGTATTTTACTATTTGCATAGCACGCAAAAATGTGCTTTCCAGTGCTAAATGCTTTACAGACATAAAAGGATCTGACATTGTTTGACATTGTAAATAGACAATACAGACAAAAGGGGGAGCACTCATTTTTCATTCCTTTCCCATTTTTGTTCTTTTTTAAACCCTTGCCTAATATTTAGCCTTTCTCATATTGAATAAGATACCTCACATCTCCTAAATCTTGTAACTGCAAGAACATACTTACTCTACATATCAACTTCTATGGGTACATCTTCACTAGCCGTCGGATCGGCAGGTAGTAATCGATCTATCGGGGATCGATTTATCGCGTCTCGTCTAGACACGATAAATCAATCCCCGAACATGCTCCCCATCAACTCTGGAACTCCACCAGAGTGAGAGGCAGAAGCGGAGTCGATGAGGGAGCCGCGGCCATCGATCCCACGCCGTGAGGACCCGAGGTAAATCAATCAAAGATATGTCAACGTCAGCTACACTATTCTCATAGCTGAAGTTGCGTATCTTAGATTGATCCCCCCCTCCCAGTATAGACCAGCCCTATGTATCAAAACCTACCTTCACATATGCACAAACAACTCCCATTAACTTCCCATGGGGGTCCTGTGTGTGTATTTGACTGTACAATTTGCCTGTAGGTTATTCTGTCCTAGAATGGATATTTTCTACTGAGCAAAGCCGTGAGTGCACTGCTTTGCCTTTTGCCATGGGGTACTGGCTATTGAAAGTACGCCTTGTGAAGAGCAGCATTGATACTGGCTGCCAATCTAAAGATATTAGTATTACTATAACAGTGCCAAGCCTATCTTTTCATATTCTTATGTTGCCTCTGATGAGACTACTGAAGGATCAATAAGAGCTGGTCTACTGATAACAAGAGCAAGAGGACTACCAGATCAGTGTTTAGTTGACAATAATGGCAGCACCTGGTCCAATAGCTGGAATTTTTAAAGGAGCCTAATAGAGTTAGCTGAAAGACAATGGGATTTGGGGACCTAATTGCTTTTGTCTTATTTGAAAATCCCTGCCAGGGAATATCTGTAGACTTCTAGTTCCATATACTGACTCTGTACACTATAGCCTAGATCTTTAGGTAACAGTTTCATTCTCTGATTTGAACACATGATTTCATTTATTATTTGGGAGTATACCAAGGAATGCCAGGTACCTTAGAGAAACAAGATATGGACCCTTCCTCAAAGAGCTTATAATGTATGTTCACTATGACACAAAAAGTGAGGATCATAAGTAAGCCTAAGGACAAAAGTGACACTAAATAGATGATAAAGTTATTCCTCAAAGTTACTGCATCTTAATGCTTTTGTTTGACAGGGGGAGGAATGTGTTTGTTGGTTTGTATTGACTTTTTGTGGGGGGAAATGGCAGAATTGAGATTTAAGGAGGGATTTTAATCAGGAGAGACAGAGCTTGGCAAACAGGTTTTGGGAAATCATCCTCTGCATAGAGGATGGTCTGGAAGAAGGCATGCAGATAGGAGTAAGAGAAAGGAATGAAGGGGATGTTGGCATCTTGGTGGCTCAGAGGAGTGATGCAAAAGGTTAAAGACCAAGGCTGGGGCTGAGTTTGGCACAGCTGAGGATTCAGCCAACTGTGTGATCCTGTAAATCCAGGCATTGTAAATCCAGAATCTCAATGGCACATTTATGCTCAAAAGCCAAGAGCCTATCAGTAATATTTCAGACTACACTGGAGAGTTCACAACTAGCGGGCCTTCTCAAATGGCACAAAGGAGTAGTAGAACCTATCTGTCACAACATCATTAAGCTGCCAGGTGCCCGTCTGATACGAGCCAGAAGTACAATTCAACAACAAAACCAAGACCACATCACTCTCCATTCCCCCTCTGTCCCTGAACAAAGTGAAAACACCAAGCCAGGAATCTGCTGCAGTGCTAACAAGAAGTAAAGAACTGCAGCATGCTATACTCAAAATCCCAGATCAATCACTCTGCTGCTTAGCTGAGGAAATGGGCATCAAAATTAGATTTGACTGTGACCAGGATTTAGGAGAAAAAGAGAGAGTGACTTAACCAACTGAGCCTATTAGAAATATAACCAGAGCCATCACGCATGGACAACTCTTTCTGCTTCTCTACGGGATCATCCTTCTCCTACAATAACAAATGTGGCTACTAGAAGACTGGCTAGGAATTACAAGAAAATAGGTGCAGCTAAATAAGGGTAGGTTGCAATTCCACTGCAGAACATAGCATCTGGCAGTTGTTGGCTTTAAGAGGATTTAGAGGAAGCTTCAACTGTTAGAAAACATGAACGAGAGACTCCTTCTCATGGAAGGTTAGAAGACTGAATGCTGATCACTGTAAATCAGGAGTAACTCCACTGAAGACATTCACATTGGTGTAAAAATGATTTCATTGAGGTCAAAATCAGGCCCATAGTTCTTTTTTTTCCCCTTCTCCTTTCTCTTTGTCAGTCTCTTTAATTTTCCATGGTATGCTTGTGGTGCAGGATGCAGTAGAGATAATCCTTGGTCTGATCTCAGCCTATACATTTTTGAGTATTAAGCCACTGTCCTACACTTATTAGAGTATCCGGTTGCCTCAGATCCCAGTTCACTGTGTGGAATTATTTCTAAAGTACTGTGCTTTGGTATTCTTTGTAACAAGCTGTATCAGCAAAGATTGGATATAAGACTCACCCACCTCTAGTTCTAGCCCATCATGTTGCTTTCAGTACAGCAGGTCATTTTTGCTTAGAAAAAGAAGCTGTGATATATGACACTGGGTAATAGAAATGATGTTATGCTGAATGAGGGTTAGAAAAGATCACATTTTTTTCCCGTCAAGTTATTCATTATCATTTGGGAGAGCAGGCATCTACTGCACAACAGACAAGATCGAACAAAGCCAACTGATCTCAAAAGTGGTCTCTTGTGCTCATAGCCTAACAAACTTTGCCATCTGCTGCCCTCTGACTATAAAAGCTTTCTTGATCTATTTCAGAGCTTAAAGCAAACCTCACAGATAGTTGTCCCCGTATGTTTAGGAGGGAACTAGTGGTGACCGAAGTTCTAAGGCAATTATCCCAGCTGTGGTCTTATTTGTTCATTTGTTTAAATATGAATTTTACAGAAATCTAAAACTGAATGGGAAATGTGTGGCACGAATTCAGCTAAGCCAAATCCCAGTTTGAAGAAAGGCGCTAGAATGCAACGGAAAAAAAATATTAGCAAATAAGGACATTGACACTATGCATTTCAGGGTTGCATTCTCTCTGCTAGAGGTGCATGAATCATAATAGTTTAGCTCCCTTTACCTCTTTATATAGTATTATACTTCACATACAGTTAAATGTGTTGTAATCTAATTTATATATTTTTTTCTCTCAGCAAGTTGTTCTATGGCAGAACACCGATCAAAGTGTCGAACATCATTATGCTGACAGATTACCAAAAATCAAGCAATCGTCAGTGAAAAGAATAAAAGGATATTATGTGCATTAAAATAAATATGGTCTCATGATGGCACAAACACATTCAGTTTACCGTCAGTTAAATAATATAATTTTATAAACAGAATGCATTTTTAACATCACAGAACAGTTCAGGGATGTGCAAAATCATCAAAAAAGAGGCAAGACTTCAGGAATATATCTAGATGGCTATCTCCATTATGCTAGTCTAGCATGCCTGTTATTGTGTGCTGCTTGATCATTTTGTATGACGTTATAGCTCAAATATAGACCTGGAGATCTAGAGATTGGATCCCTAAGCAGTTTGAATAAAATAAAAAAACTGTAGCAATGTCTGTGCAGGGTATTTATCAACATGAATAGAGAAGTTGTTTCAGAATTACAATTGCAATCTGCTTCTTGCATTTAGGACTGTTTAATAAGTGGGCAGCTACATTTGGTACTTGTAGAGGTTTCCAGTCTTGATTTACTAAAAATGTGGACAACCATGGAGAGAGGTCAGTAGATGAAAGAAAAGGATGCAGCATGTTTGCCAAGCACAGATGGGGAGAAACTTATTTTGGCCACGGCTGCTACTGGACATCCTGGAGAAGGTAGCAGCATTTAAAAGGAATGAAAATATTTTATATGAGAGATCACATTCCCCCCCAAGGTTATGAAACTGAGTAACAAATCATGGGCACACTCCCTCATTTGAGGGAGCTGTCACAGTTTCCACCTCTTAAGTTTGCATCTCCTAGTCTGTCAGCATATCAATTTCTTCCAGCTTGAACCTCAGCCAATTAGTCTGTGCAATACACAGAGTAAATTGCACACTTGAAACTGACAGGATCTGATCAAATGAAAATGTATAGCTGGGTATTGTCTGACTATTAAAAAAGCTTCAGCCTAAACCCTTCACTAACCTTTTCCCTGCTGACCCCACAACAGCTCCATCCACACACTCAGGGGTTACCAATCAGAACCCTGTGAAACCCCATGTGAGAGACTCCTAGGCTCAGCTGAGCCATCCCGATAATGCACTCTAACTCTTCCACTGCATTTTCCTCCCCACAATTCTTAACCCAGCCCAAATCCCAGCTACCGCTCACCTCCATCGGATTGGAATGGTCACTATATCTGTGACATACCAGGGTACAGGTATAGTGAGCACCCTGCCATGCATCCTTGGGTGCTTTACACTGCTTTGCTGGAGTAGCTCCTACTTGGGTCACTCACAAACAACCTTCCAGCATTCAAGCCACACCCTGAGTGTCTGTGTGTAACTGCAGCCTGCCAGCCATGGTTGGGTTATATGCTGGCTCCCACAGCTTTGGTTATACTACAGGGTGACCCCCAGTCTTAGTTCCCCCTCCTCCCCCCCGAAATGCATGTCCTGTATTGCCCAGCCCTTTCCTGGACAGTGCAGGTTTTATTAGATCTGTTATTTCTTTAAAATAATAATATGCCTGCTTATTATTTCAGATCGATATTCAGATACTTCCATTTAAATATGCTGGATTAGATAAAACAGTAAAATAAAGAGAGAGATTTTAAATGAGTACAATTAATGAGGCATAAAAGCCAGAAATGGTTACAAGAAAAATAAAGATAAAATACCACTGGTGCCTAACTTAAACTATGTTGAATTCAAAGCAATGTTTTCTTGCCACATGTTTTCAGCGGTCGTACTGACCAAATTTCTTAGGTCAGGACCTCTTCTCCCAGAGGCCAGTGAAGGCTTTCTTTGTTGCTTCAGGTGCAGGGAATGTGATGGACAGGAAGAGAAAGGGAGGGTCCAATGGAGTATTCGTTCCTCCTTTTATAGTTTCAGTCCTGCTCTTGAAATACATTTCCAGCTGGGTACCAAGAGACAAAAATGTCTGTGGGGGACGGATGTCCCCTGTTGCTTTTTCCTCACTTGTTTGAGCTTCCCTTGTGTCCCTTCCTTCTTGATGACACTGTTTACTGCTTAAATGCAAATGAAACAGAGCATATGTGCCTTTGTTTAGGATTAAGACAGACTTTGTTTGCCAACCTCAGTAACACTATGCAGTGGAATCTTCACACACAATGTTGTTACACACATTTTATCAGGACAATACCGATCAGGAAATTATGAGTTTTCAAATGATACCTTACAAGGCATACTTTGTTACAAAGATTACTACAATTAGGGTGACCAGAGGCCCTGATTTTATAGGGACAGTCCTGATATTTGGGGCTTTGTCTTATATGGGTGCCTATTACCCCCCACTCCTGTCCTGATTTTTCACACTTGCTATCTGGTCACCCTAATGTGAACACAGGGGTATATTCTGTCATAATCTCCAGTGCCACTCTTCCACTCAGGCCAATGAGATGGAGCATGGACTGCAAGGAAAGCCACCAACCTCTATGAAAAGATATAAAGGCCCTTTCACAACAAACTGATTCTCCACCCAAAAAATTAGCCTTCACAGCAAAGACCAACTCCACAAATTGCTCCTTTCCTCTCAAGTCACACAACAAAAAGTCTTCTCCCCCCTCCAGGAATATGCCCATCACCCTACAATGAAAGCGGTCCCTCACCCTATGATCAACCCTCCTTGTATCAGACCCAAAATAGCTCTCCAGCCTTCCGTCTCATAATCAGCCTCTGGAACCTGCTGGGCTCTGCAGAGGGGCAGAGTATCCACTTAATGAATAGTCTCCATTGTAATCATCATGCTGAGATAATGCTGTCACACAATGGCACCCAGACAACAACAACAACCCATTAATCAATAACCCTTTTGTAAATAACTTTGGCCAAGCTTCGTCTCAGAACTCTCCCAAATTTTGGCCCAGTTTAGATTACTGAATATAGAAAGTGTAATGTATTTAAAAGCTGGTTTTTAGCTTTATCTTTTCAATTATTTTTGTCACAAGTTTTCATTATTTTCCTTTTCACATCATGTTTAGACAAACTTTTCAAACCTAGGCTCCTTAAATTGGCATCTAAAGCCATATTTAAGCATCTATGTAACAGATTGTCAGCAGATCTCATTAAAAAGACATAAATGGGAATGATGACTGCCCAGCAGCTCTGAAAATCAGGATACTTATTTATTTGGGTGTCTTGTTTGAGGCACCCAAGTCTGAGTGTTTCCACTGACCTCAATGGCTTTTGGATCAGTCTAGGAAAGAAGGGAGGCTTGAGAAGTTACACACACTCAAATAACAATGGGATATGTGAGCAATACTCATTTTCTTCCTACCATGACTTTGAAACTGCAGGTTATATCCACTCTTGCAAAATCCCAATTTGATCTTGGCCAAGTGGCAAACTTTTCATTTTCCCATGTTTGACTGCAGGAAGGATGTGTTTGCTGAAGATGAAAAACAAGCCTGGTGTGTTCCAACAGCATTGCAGGATGTGATTTCAGACAGGAGATATCCAGCTGCTCGCTTGTTATTTTCAGAGAGAATAGCATGATGGTTGTTGATGTTTTTACATTTTTTATGATTGGATATCTATGCTACTTCAGAGCACTATTAACAAAGCATTTTAATTAAGTATTCGTTTGCATCATGCTTTGATATATTTTTTTCTAAACGTTCTGAGATAGCAACAACTTTCCTCAATGCATTTTGCTAAGCTTTTCATTTTATTATCTCCATTTGTTACTGTTCTGGTCTACAAGGATAGCTGTTGCCTTCTTCTCCTGTGCAGGCTAGATCCCTTGTGAGCTTTGTTGCTCAGAATTTTGGTAGCACTGGAAACCATAGTGTCCCAAACCTCAAAAGCAAGCTTGATGGTAGAAATGCACACCAAAGCCTGTATTAAGTCCTATGGACTATTTGAATCTTAGAACCAAATTGTGATCACTTGTGGGAAGGCAGTGGGACTACCCATGTGAGGAAGGCATTAAGAATGTGCCCCTATAATGGGATGTCATTATAGGAATAAATTTCACACGGTTTTCAATCTCAGAGTTCAAGCTCAGAGTCAAAGGCCCACTTATGAATGACAATGACACACAGACCCTTTCTCTTAATCCTGAAGACAGAAGGTAATTAACATGATGTAATTCAGATCAACAGGAGTTACATAATATAGTATTAGATAGTTTAATAAATACATGATTGATAACACAGCTCTAATAAGAGTCAATCCTTTGGGTTATCCTGGTTTGAGCATTGTTATTGGAGTACTCTGTGTGTGTATATATGTAAATAGTTAATAGAAAACGTCGGATGTACATACAATTTTACACACAAGGCTAGACTTTGAAAATTTGGACCAAAAGTATCTTCTGCTGCTAGTTCCATTAATATTATTGGGGGTGGGGGTGAGTAATTGCATTCTGGTGTGGGAGAAGAAAGCCCCAGGATAGGTAGTTACCATACCAGTCAGTAACTAGAATTGTAGTTTCTCCTGATGGGAGTCTATCGTCCTAGCAGCAAGTTTAGCCTCAAGAAGTGATTCCAGGTCCCATTAGAAAGTATAGAAAATATACAATAATATTGTACATTAATCATCCCCTTCTACAGCATAACTGCATCAATTTTACTGAAAGGTGTGCCCTGCAGACATGGAGGAGGGGATTGGATTTACAAGCACAATTGACATTATCTGTGAAGTGAAAGAGACAGGAAAATTTACCGTGCTTATGGAGAAGCTGTCTGGAATTTGATGAGTTTGTCTTTGGCTTGTGGCCTGCAAGGCTGAATTCTCGCTACATTTAATTATATATTTCTAGCACAATTGTCTATTTTGTCTATTACAGTGTGGCTATGTGGAGATTATCTTATAATGTGAAATGTGTATGTATTTATTTATTTATTGTGCATTTTCATTTACGGACTTTGTTCTTGCAATAATAATTGCCACATTTGGTATAAAATTATAACCCCAGGAAAGCCAGCTGTTTTGTTTTATATTGCTGATGTGGAATTCATAGAGTATTAGGATTTTTTGCTTGTTCACAGATTTGTTTCTGGCATTCAGAGTAGAGTTTTTTTAATTAGTTTTCCTCCTAGTTTCAACCTGTTTTTTCTCTGCGCTGAATATATACCAGTCTCATGTGTAAATCTATTTTTGCTCTCTCTTTAAGATCTGACTGTGCAACCTTTACTTCAGTGATCATTTATTCATATAAGTAGTCCCCCTGATTTCAGTTCATTCACTGATGGTGCAATCTGTACCCACTGTGGTGAGCACTTACCCACGTGAGTAGTCCCAAGGAGGAAGGGTCACACTATTCAGCCTGTAACATGTTAACTGCAGTGTAAAAATTAGGAAAATTTTATAAATGAGGTTTTTTTCCTAGAAAAAACAAAATCCCAGATGGAAAACCAGAAATCAAATTCAGCTTTTAACTCTCACTCACACACAGGTGCCAATGCTGAAGCAATGAGCAAAGCCTGAGTAAAAGGGCTTTGCTCCCATGCAAAATGCTGTAAACCGTAGCACAGATAAGAGAAGGATTCCTCAGCTAACATTCACTTTAGCACCTGAGAACCTATGGTAACCATCCTGTAGCCACTAGTGGTAGGGATGGGAAAGGTGAGTAGTTGGTTCACGGCTTCAACCCTCCCTACACAGGAGTTTAGCATTGATCCGGATTCATCTGTGGGGATAGGCCTCATTTCTCATCCTCTGCATTCCCCTAGGAACAAATCTCACTTACACAGTTTGGGTTTTCTATTGATTTGCTCTCAAGTGTGGTTGATGCGCTGCATTACACCTTATTAACCATTATAGGCACCCACAGTCTTGGGTTGAATTATTTTTTTATTAACATTTTTTATGAAAAGCTGGTTTTTATCCAAAACAAAATTTTTGATGGGAAAAAAATTGTTTTCCATTAAAAAATGAAACCCCAATTTTTTTATATTAAAAAAATCAAAATTATAGAAAAATGCCCATCTTTTCTCAGTATTTGTACTGAGTTTGTTTTGATTTGTTTTAAATTAAAAAGTGAGAGAACATAACATAGAATAAAATTGAATGAAAACAAAATCTTTTCATTATTTTTCAATTTTATTTATTTATTTATGAGGAAAAAAACCACTGTACTTTTGACCAGCTCCTTTATTGGGCCCATAGTCTGAAAGATTATCAAAGGTGAAATTCTGGCCCCATTATAGTCAAAGGCAAAACTTCCCTTGACTTCAGTAGGCTCAAGATTTCACCCTAAATGTAGAACTGGCTGAAATTTTTCAAATGAAAATATTTCCTATTGGCAACTGTGGTTTTGTTTAAATCAAAATTAAATGCCAATTTGAAAGAAATGTTTTGGTTTTGTTTTTTTCTGTCCAGAACATTCTAACTGAACATTCAAAATTTCATTTTGAATCAACATTTGTTAGATTAAAAAGAAAGATATGCACATTAATAAGAATCAATGCACAGATATAGCTTATTGCTTGGGAGAAAATGAAGGATCCTCACATGGGAAAAGATTTTGAATAATCTTTCTGAAAACTGTAAAGCATCTGAAACGTAAATGTATTTCATATTTTTTCTTACCCTGTTTCTTAAATACCAAAGCTATCGTTGTATAAAAAATGGCTTCCTCCCTCACAACAAGAATAGACCCTCAGTCCCTGAGTCCAGATGGGAAATACTACTGACCATTTTGTCAACAGCAACAATAATAAAAACAAACTACTGCTGTTTTCAAAGTGCAGTTATATTCGGAGGGCCGAATTCTGCATCAAATAACACCTGGAGCAATCCTTTTGACTTTACTAGGAATTGCATGTCAGTGCAAAATTTGGCCCTAAAATGACTACTTAGAAATGACAACATGGAGGTCCATAGCTATTCTGTTTCATATTACTCTGAATCCACACTGGGAATAGATCTGTTGAGTGAGAAAGTGCTACTTTGCTAGTCATAACTTGACCTATAAATCTTGATGCAGTTTGCGTGAGATGAGAGATACATCTATAGTAAAAGCCAAGTATTGTTTATTATTTGTTAAGCATGGAGAATATGTTCTGTGCTGCACCGAAAACCTTTGGCCTGACACTGTGAAGAATCATAAGTATTTGCACATGTGCTATGTTGTCTACCCAGCATTTAAACTAGGTTGTTGATTTGGCCATAACATCATAAGTAGGTTTTAACTGGTGCATAGGGTCCTCACCATTGGTATGGATTCCAACTTTAAAGCATTTATTTTTTCCCTTTTAATAATTGTGGATGAGTAAGAGCATTTTTAATGAGCTGCTTCAGGCACCTGGCACTACTGGAAGCACTTCTTCCTTATTCAAATGATCCTTAGTTGATGGGGAATGATTTAGGGCCTAATCCAAAGCCCAGTGAAGTTGAGAAGAACATTTATTCTAATGGATTTGGATCAGGCCCTTAGTGGATGATCTTTCCCGTTAAGTGTTCAATAACATATAACATGCACAAACTAGGGAACCATTTATTGCATACAAATTTTCAAACCCTCAATAGTAATTAAGATATTTGGGCCTAAACACACACATTTTACCTAACAGCCAGGTTGCTTCTCTCCCTTTGGCTTCTCTTCAGGAAGTTACTGGGTTTTCTGTCATCACAGTTTATTAAAGTGGGAGTAAATAAATTTGCCAATTATTGTTTCCTTGCATGTTCTAAGCATGGCAGGAGGAAAAAGAAGCATAGGTAGACGAATACTTGGCGTGGTGCCCTCATGTAAACAAAAAACAGAAAAACTGAGAAGAGTTTAAAAAATATTTGCATGCCCAGTGGAATAACATTTGTATATGTTTAAGTACTCCATAAAGGGAGGAGGATTACATCAGAATGTATAGAAAAATCCCTCCTCTAAAATTGAATATGTTCGTTACTCCTTACAGTGGTAAAACTACAAGGACTTTGAGTGTTTAATTTTTTTTAGAACTAGTTAGTTTGTGCTCAGGGAGCTAACCTTTAGCTCTATCATCTGATTTCAAATTAAAATGGAATGACTGCACTGAACAAATCCAGTGTTCGGAAGTATCATTAAAAAGGATTATCCTCAGGACTATCCATTTTCAGCTAGGCTAAGAAAGGAACAAAGTGATGAAAGGTCCCTCATCAGGGGAAAAAATGATTAACTGTTCTTAATAGCAATAGTCAGAGAACTTTCAAATCGCTTTATGGCAATTAATTAATTAATCCCTCGCAGCACCCCTGTGTGGTAGGTAAACCTATATCATCTTCCCCAGTTTACAGTTAGCAAAACTGAGGCAGAGATAGACGAAGAAAAAAATTTAAAAGTGTCTTTGGATCTTGGGTGTCTCAAATTTCGAGTACTCAGTCTTAGAAACCTACTGTAGCCCTTTTAAAATGGGCTTCCTCAGTCTTTTGGTGCCCAACTTTAGATACAAATAGGTTGTTTACAGTTGGACACTCAATATCTGATGTAACATGCCAGGTGTTATGCATAGTCTAACATGCTCATGGACATTAATGATCAGAGTTCTTGATATTACATTTAGGGCAGGTCTACACTACAGATTTACGTCAGCGCAGCTGCACCAGTGCTGCTGCACTGCTGTAGCATGTCTGGTGAAAACGCTCTAAGCCTACGGGAGAGAGGACTCTCATCAGCTTTTAATAACTCCACCTCCCCGAGAGGCGGTAGCTATGTCGGTGGGAGAAGCTCTTCCACCAATACTGAACTGTCCAGGGTGCCTGTATAGGGCTTCATGAGCCAGGGCATTAGCGGGTAGGCTGGGTCCCCGAGGATCACTATAGGCATCTCCACATCCCCAACAGTTATTTTCTGGTCCAGGAAGTAAATACCTTCCTGCAGCCATCTAAACAGACCAGAGTTCCTGAAAACACGAGCGTCATGAACCTTGCCTGGCCATCCTACGTTGATGTTTGTAAAACGTCCCCTATGGTCCACCAGTGCTTGCAGCACCATTGAAAAGTAGCCCTTTCGGTTAATGTACTGGCTGGCCTGGTTGTCCGGTCCGAGGATAGGGATGTGAGTTCCATCTATAGCCCCACCGCAGTTTGGGAATCCCATCGCGGCGAAGCCATCTATGATGACCTGGACATTTCCAATGGTCACTACCTTTGACAGCAGTAGCTCAAGTTGCGTTGGCTACTTGCATCACAGCAACCCCCACGGTAGATTTGCTCACGCCAAAGTGATTCGCGACTGACCGGTAGCTGTCTGGCGTTGCAAGCTTCCAGAGGGCTATGGCCACTCGCTTCTGGACAGTCAGGGCTGCTCGCATCCGGGTGTCCTTGCGCTTCAGGGCACGGGACAGCAACTCACAAAGTTCCAGGAAAGTTCCCTTCTGCATACGAAAGTTTCGCAGCCACTGTGATTCATCCCAGACCTGCAGCACTATGCGGTCCCACCAGTCCGTGCTTGTTTCCCGGGCCCAGAATCACCATTCCACAGCATCAACATGATCCATTGCCACCATGATGTTCACGGCGTGGGGTCCCGTGCTTTGCGAGAGGTCTGTGCCACTCTCAGACTTCATGTCCTCACCGCACTGCCGTAGCCTCCTCACCTGATTTCTCAGCATCTGCCTCTGGAAAAAGTGGATGATCAGGTGCGAGGTGTTGACAATGGCCATAACTGCAGCGATGGTCGCAGCGGGCTCCATGCTCGCAGTGCTGTGGCGTCCGCGCTGTCACTCACCAGAAAAGTGCGTGAACTGATTGCCCGCCGGCGCTTTCAGGGAGGGAGTGACGGTTGGATGACGACAGTTATCCAAAACCACCCTCGACACATTTTTTTCCCCAGCAAGCATTGGGGGCTCGACCCAGAATTCCAATGGGCAGCGGGGACTGCGGGAACTGTGGGATAGCTGCCCACGGTGCACCGCTTCCAATGTCGACACTTGCCCCGTTAGTGTGGACTCACAAAGTCGAATTACTGTCCTTAGTGTGGATACACACGTTCGACTTTGTAATATCGATTCCACATATTCGATTTAAGTACAATCAAACTACTCTCGTAGTGTAGACATACCCTCAGTCAATAATCCCTCCTGTTATTTTGAAGAAGGTAACATCACAGCTTTATATGTAATTCTTTCTAGCCTGAAGTCCCTCATTCTTGCTTCTTTAATCCTTCTCAGTATTACCAAGGAAGCTAAGATGTATAATGACACAGAGATGTTATCGGTTCTGTGGTGGGGAGTTATCTATGTCAGTCTCTCTCTCATTCTAAGCTAGTGTGAGACCCACGTTAGAAAACATGATGAATCCTAATGTGTGTATCAAGGTGAGCTAGCGAGCATTTCTGTGTAGAAGGTTTTTAATGTACTTCAGGGACAAAATATCTGTCTTCGTCACAGTGTATGCCTAACTTTCCTACATCTGAGTGTTTTTTCTACAGGATATTGTTCAACTAATGTATTTCACATTTTCCTGATAATAACTGGTTCTTCAGATAATGTGGCATTTCAATTAAATCTGAATGGAATAAATAACTACACACATTCTGTTTGTTACTGGAATGTGATTAGGTGATAATAGTCACATTGCCATGTTTCATGCGACAATGATCCAGTTCCTGAGTGGATAAACTGTGCGCCTGAGGGCCAAGTAGTTTATCCCAGTAAGGGAATAGGATTATTGCAGAGAAAACCAGAGAGAGGGTGGCATGAGCTCTTTTATGCTTCAAAATGTAAAGGAGAGCTGAGATGCTTTTAATCTATCAAGTTATGAAGCTCAAGGATCGAGTTTTCTCTTGCAACAATTGATGATGATAATTGTTCATTGTAGAATTGGTACAGGTGGTGGAAGGACATACAGTCACTCCCTCAATTCAATTCAAGCACTGATTCTTATGTATACTTAAAGTTTTGCCTGATTCAGCATCAGTAAGCTAGGTACCATACTGGAGGCCATTTTTAATTTCCTCCCCTTAAATCAAGCAGGCTGGGGAAGTAAACCTTTTTAGTCTTCATCTACATAATCATAAAATATTGATCCATCAATGGTTCAAATGCAAATTATGAGAGGGTGGGGAAAGAGAGTAACTTGTGATATCTTATGATGTGGCACGGAACACTACAGTGCCAAGACTTATCGGCTTATTCAGTTTTGAGCTGTGGGTTTCATGATCTGCAGAGTGACATTGTATTTCCAACATAGATATTAAATGCAGGAAAAGGTGCAGAACATTAGTAAGCAGAAGAAAAATGCTTCTGGTGTTACTGAAGCTTTCCCTTCTCCCCTCTCCTCCCTCCTCCCTCCCCCGCCCCATTGCATAACATTTGGGATCATATATATTATGTTTCTTAGAAATGGCCAGAAAACAGAATTTCCATTCTGTGAGAAATGCGAACGTTTCTACAATGGTTTTAGTTCTGAATCAGAACAAAAAGTCTCAATTTTGAAATGTACTGTGAAATGGAAATTCCAACTAATATTGATTTGGAAACATTAAGACGTTTCATTTTTGATAACATCGAATTTTCAATAATGACAAAAAGTTTCATTTTGATAGTGTTGAATTATTAGTTTATTATATTATAAAAATCAAACTGAAACACGAAAAGGGGAGAAAGTCAAAACAATTCATTTGGACAATGTTCCTTAAAAAAAATTGGTCAAAATCAAATGAAACATTTACATTCTGATGAAACTGCATTAGCCAATGGAAATTTGTTTAGATGTTTCTACCAGGTCTACTATTTATACAATTTAGGTTGACTTCTAACCACAGATACCCCAACATATATCCCTAGGTAGCGTACAGTTTTCCTGTTGTGCACAAAAACAATAGCACAAGCACAGTAGTAACATTTTTCTCATTACATACATGTAATGAGGTCAGAACAGAGCTCTTACTGTGGTGGCAGATTATAGGACAGATTGTCAGCTGGTGCATATCATTTTAGCTCCATTGAAGCCAGTCTGCCCCTATCTATTAGTGCAGACTAGTGGTATACGTTAATATGCTGTATTTTCAGAGAGAGAGGAGGAAGACAGTTCATGGTGATTATTGCCATTGAAGCCTTTTGCCTACATTGTTTATAAGTCACACAAAATCCTGATGTAGAAATACAGACTTATACTCTAGCTTTGCATGGCCTTATATAATAAACTGTGAAGAGTTTTTGGAGGAGGAAAAGTAATGTACCAGATGGCAATAAGCACTAGCCACTGTACATTATAGTGCATGTGACAGTGTTAATCTGATCATGTATGAATACTTGTATCTCAAATAGTGTCATAAACTACAAGGAGCATGCTTTATGTTTTAGGAAACAATTGTATTTCAACATTAACAGTCTTGGTCTTTTTATGAGTGTAGATAACACTTTAGAGTACAGTGTTCTTCTTCTAGTGGATAATAAAGTTCCTTGATTTGTATCCCCCTACTATATAATGTTAGTTATTAGGGATGCTGTTCCTTCCACTGATATAGTCAAGTGCCAGTTGTCCTGCCATTCCCATTATAAAATGACAGCCCAAAACAAAATGGCTTTGGAATGGAACTTGGCAAATTAATTCTAAGGCTGGTAACCAATTTTGAAAAATGTCAGGTCAATCGCTGTACTGTTCACAAACACAATTTTGTTACTTTTGTTTAAAAGAGGAAACTCTTCTGCTTGCATCTTCACCCTATAACTAGAGATCAGATTTGGGGCTGTATTGTGGTTGGCCTTAACTTGAGTGTGCAGGGGGAGGAGAAAGCTGCCCCTTTAAGAGGGTTGTGGGCTCAGCTGCACCTGTGCAAGGTTTGGCCTGTCTCCCCAGGTGGAGGCAATGAGTCCACCTGACAAGGACTCAGGTGACCAGGAACTGAGCCTGTTGGGGGGATAAAAAGGGATTCCTGGGGGAGGAAAAAAACTGGTTGTTGACAGCTATCTGCTGAGCGGTGCCTTTTTGCTCAAGAAGGAGTGTAGTAGGAAAGTGAACTGCTGAAAGTGGGTAAAGAAAGGTGCATTGCAGCTGAAGTGTAGTGGCAGGAGAAGAGACAATACCTGGAAGGGTGTGCTGTTGCTGATAGAAGCAAGGTGAGTCTCTGAGAGAGAGAGCTAAGCAGAAAAGGACCTCAAGGAAATAAGCCCTAGCAGAGTGCTTGTCAGAGTGAGAGGCTAACCAGGTACGATGGTAATATAGGAAAAGGCCCTGGGGAGAGTGAGTTATTATTTTTGGCTTGGCTATGGGGACAGTCTGTTCAGATCTTTAGAAGTCCCAGAGCTGGGAATCCATAGAAACAGGTGAGTCTGGGTTCTTCCCATATGGTGCCACCTGGTGATGTGAAGCAGTGACCCCTCATATTAAAGGCAGGGGCCTGGAGACTAACAAAAGCCCAGAAAGGCTATAGTGGAGCCCAGGTATGGAGTCGAAGATTTTTCTAACTTTGGTACTCTAGCAAGTGATGGACTTAAGGGGCTTGGCTAGAGGACCAAGTCACCTTAGTCACCTTGACTATGCTTACCATTGAGAGAATACAGTTCATGGGTGACTCCCAGGTGGAGTGTAATCCTGCAAGGAGCAGCCAGGAATTAGTTAAGAGTGCTGCAGTGAAAAGGTTGATGTTAATAGGTTGTGTCCAGTGCTAAGGTCCCGAGAAGAACTCAGTTGAAAGCTCCCTGGGCTGAGAGGAGTCCAGCAGCTCAGCCCTCATACACGTGTGTACACATCCTCCTGTGCATTAGCATTCGGGCCAGTCCCAGTGAGGCAGGCAGGGGGCTGCTGGCCTTTTTTCCTCCCTAAATAGGTGAATAGAGAGAGGGAAGAAGTAGGCGGAGCCATGCTTCCACCCATCCAACATGCCATGTACAACAATTGGGCCATCTCAAAGGGGGATGGGTGGAAGGGTGCTATACCAGTGAAGAGCTGTAACTAATTATTTCCTCCTGTAACTAATTACTTCCCTGCCTGTGTACGCACACACAACACAGGGAAGCATGGGAGTCTGAGTCACAAGTCCTCACCAGAGCTCCTCCTGACGTGGTACAATCTAGCCCTTAATTATCTATAAGTAAGTAGTGCATGCTACTATACATATAAAAATGATGGGCAAATTGGTGCAGCTCCCTTGACTACACTGAGGCTATGCCAGTTTAAACTAGCTGAGAACTTGGCCCAAACACTTAACTCTTTGACTAGCCCAAGTAGCAAAAATTAGATCTATGGAATTTTTGAAGATTCTTCTTTTGCAAAATAAACAGAAAATGACACACTCTATACGAGACACTCCAGGATAACATTTGCAGCAAATCACTCCTTCTAAGACCTATGTCTCTACTGGCTTTTCAAGGTTCCTGTTTTCTTCCATAACCATCTTTAAATATGCGTAGGTATTGTTGGAAATAGCAGCTGAAATTCCTGTGTGCTAGGCAGGCACAGCTGTAAATGTGCCACAACTGGGACATCTGAAGAACACGCCACATGCCAATTGTTTGATTTAAGGTCAGTTGGGAAGATGATCCAGAAGAGAGAAATCTCAGCACACTTAAGCCTGTTTCATTCTCCCTTTTCTCCTTTTTTTTAAAAGCCTCTCCTGGTTTTTCTGTCCTCAATCATCATCCTTTTTTATGCAATGACACCTATCCTGAATTCTCAGGAAGGATCCTAGTCCCTCTGAAGTCAAAAGCAAAACTCCCATTGACTTCACATGGCAGAAACATCAGCTATACAGTCCTGCCAATTCCAGGTGATCTCTTCATCTAAATACCTAGCCCAAACACATTATATGATATGCTTATAAGTATGTATGTTGCACTGGTGCAGGTCGGATATTTCAGTTGTCACCATCTCTCTCTTAAATGTATCTGCCCACTGAGATACAAGTGTCTTTGCTTAACATGAACACCAGCTAGCCTCTGTGCCTCGTGGCCACATGAGCACAGCTGTACAGAATAGTGCTCAATAGGAAAAATGAAGGAATAAAAAAAATCAGACACCGTGCTATTGAGGTGGCCTTTCTGCCTACTGAGGTAATAAAGTTCAATAGCTATTTGTTTTGCCTTTATGCTGACTTAATAACATGTGTACGTGTGGTCCCTGGGGAAAGCAAGTCATAGGCAACAGGCATTTCCAGAGAGCCAGCCCTGTGATACCTTACACCGGTAAGAGCACCACACTTTCACAGGATCTAATGCTAGCGAGTGACTTTCTGTATAGTTCATATCCTCAATTATATCTATAGTGCTTCAGGCCCCTTTTGTTCCCCAGAGGAGTGTGGAAGCTGAGGATAGTGAGAAGCCAGCCTCTGCATCTGAAAGAGGGAGAAAGACTATGTTGCCATGGTTTGTAACTGCTTTTTCATAAATGTTTCAGTCAGGTCATGGCCTGCTTGATTAATTCCAAGAGTTCACATTCATCTACTGCTACACAGACAGCTTACAGCAGATGTTCACCGAAGCCATTTCATGCTGACTTAAAACCCTTTTCTTTTTCAAAACCTAATATATGGGGATGGCTGCATTGTGGACATAGAAGTCACTTGGGTAGTCGCTCACAAATCAGTTGCTGCTTTTCAGTATCATAGAATTCCAATGTTTGCAGTCGTGGTACCAGTTGCAAAGAACTGGTATGATGCTTTGACCGTCCAGCATAACAATGTGCCATCCATGTTATTGATGGGATAGGTCATTAAATAACAGGTTTTGTTGTGCTCTTTATGCAGCATAAGCAAAATGTTTAGGGACAGATTGTGATGACTCTTGCATAGGCATGCAGGATGCGGCGCGGGGGGGGGGGGGGGGTTGAGGGAAGGGCATGGCCTGCAACTGCTCAAAAGCAGCACACAATAGAAATCCCTGCACACCCCCCCTTGCTCTGAGAAATGCAAGGACTGTCTGCTCCTATTCCCCCCAGGGACCAAGTGCCAAAAAATAGGGAAGAGGCAGCCTCCTGTCATGTGCAGTAGATTGGCAGGCTGGAGGGAGAGCCAGACTGAGGCTAGGTCTACACTACCCACCTGAATCGGCGGGTAGAAATCGATCTCTCGGGGATCGAATTATTGCGTCTCATCGGGACACGACAATCAATCCCCGAATCGACGCTCTTACTCCACCAGCGGAGGTGGGAGTAAGCGCCGTGGACGGGGAGCCGCGGAGGTCGATTTTGCCGCCATCCTCACAGCGGAGTAAGTCGGCTCCGATAGGTTGAATTCAGCTACGCTATTCGTGTAGCTGAATTTGTGTATCTTAAATTGACCCCCCCCCCTGTAGTGAAGACCTGCCCTGAATGTTGGGAGTTGAGGAGGATTTGCAGGACCCTAGACCCCACCAGGAGATGATAAAAAAGAGGATCTGGGTATGAATTTTGAGGAAACTGAGATCCAAGAGAAAAGGCGTTCCAGGCTTAACATTTCCTCATAAAAACATGTGAAATTCTACTGTATGGCACAGTTTCTGCTTAAAATTATGTAAAAACCTAGTGGTTTTTGGTTGAGTTTTTACCTTTATTTTTTCTGATCTAAACTTTTCATTCAAACTCAAATTCTAGGGGTCTGAACCAAATCAAACCAAACTCCTGGTTAACAGAAGCACCCAAGATCTGAAATCACTGCCTCACACAGTTCTAGTTATTAGTAATTACCTGCAGCAGGCAAGAGATACTCTCACAGAGTTGATAATTGTGATTAAATAGATAACAAAGGAAAGGACTGCTTTTCTTATCTTGTGCACAGCACTTCTGACGTGACTCTGAGCACTGCAAGAAGACAGAATGCCACTATGGAAAATGACATGATTGCTTGAAATCTGCATCCACCTCAGTAATTCCCGCTGATTTACTCCTTATTACAGTATTATGCTGTAAACACAAGAAACACTTTTGCAAGTCCTGTTTTTTCTGAATGTCAAAGCATCTCCTAAATACCTGTGCCTCCTGATTTCCTCTCACTGTAGCCCATCCCCACCTCAAAGCCAGATTGTGACTTACTCTTGTGCATGAGAACTAGCTGGGTGTGAGGACTAAAGGGGCCTGATCCTGCCCTCTGCTACACCAATATAAATCAGGAATTGTTCCACTAAAGTTACAGCAGTGTGAAAAGGGAATCAGACCTGCGTGGCTCTCCTATCCCTTCCCAGCCTTTGTACCTGCTGCACTGGGGACAGCCATAACTGCAGGCTCCGGTCTCCTCTGGGACTAACCATAACAAATGGGGAGTGGTGAGTGAAGTGGTACCATCCCTTCACCCCGCTTCTGCCACAAGTGGATGGAAGCCTGCTCTGGACACGCCGAAGAGGTTGTTTCAGAATTATGCTCCCCAGCTCCCTTCTGGAGCACCCACTGAAGCAGTCTAGGTTTCTCGACTCCTGGAGTATGTGTGTCAAGTAAAGAAGGAAAAGAATAGCTATAACTTCACAGCACTGCTGAGAAGCCCCTGACACCCCACCCTTCCCTACCCGCCAATGCAAACCGCTTCAAGATTTAAGGGTAACATAATCCAGATATGAATCTAAATTTTACAGTTTTAAAAACATTTTAAAACATAAGGTTTTTTTTGGTTTGTGTTTTTTTTACAAGTACATTATTAAAATGGAGAACATTCTAACAACTAAGTTGGCTTTTCACCACTCGTGTTCGTTTACTCCTTGAATTTCACTGAGCTTTGACACTGAAATGAAACTGGTGAATTTAGCTGCTGTTTGGCAGTTTCCTTTGCTGATTTTTCATGTTTTATTAACACGATGCTGTTGGGTTTGGGTTTTCACAGCACAGAGGGACATAACTGAGGGTACAGCTTTGCAATGTGGCTGAGCATAGCAGGGCTAGGCTAACCTGGATGCTCAGACTCTCATGCAAAGACATACCCTAATAAGCCAAAACAGAAAAAGGGGTTGAGGGGGGAAGGAAATACTAGTATCCTCATTTTACAGATAATTTCTGTCCCTCGGTTCCTCAAGTGACTTTTCCGAAGTCCCTCAGGGAGTCTGCAGGAGACTTGGGAACTGAATCCAGACATCCTGAGGTCTGATTTAGTGCCTTAACTACAAACTATCCTTCCTCATGTGCTCTAATCAAGTTCCTCTCTTCTTTCTTAAAGAGGTTGATATATTTCTTTAGTTACCTTTTCTGCCTCATTTCTTAGCTTCTTCCTTCAGGGTATTTCAACTGGAGAAATAAATCAAAGAACGGAGTTTCACATTTACAGGGTGAGTTTGGGGGTCATTCTGGTCTCCTGTGGCATGAATAACAAAGACCTGAACCAGCCACCATGAAAGTTTTGTCTCCTGCCCTCTCTTCATGGCTAATAGTCCCTCAGGAGCGTAACTATCAAGGCATGTCATAGATGTGTTACCTGAAGGTCTTAAACTCTTTAAATATATAATAATTCTTCTGGAATCGAGTTTCAGTGTAACTTGAAGGAGGAGAATCAGCCCACTCCATTGCACGCTGGGCTTGTTTTTGTCAGCATGCACTCCTAATCACTTGGCAATTTCGTATGCAAATTGGAGGAGCAGATGCTGAAGGGTTGCTTTCAGGGCTAGCTCTTGCGGGGCCTGCAAAGCCAATAGCCGCAGATTTCCATATTTTGGGGTGAGTTCCAGTAAAGTTTAGTAGAAAGGGCTCAATTCTTCAGTGCATCTGTGCACCGCTCAACTGTGATATGAGTGCCTCTGGGTGGGTGGGTCTGCTGTGTTAATTTTGATGAAATAAATGGGCCCAACAAATTAAAGGTGTTAACATGACCCTGTCACTGTCCAACATTAAACAGTTTTAAACAAAGTTCAGGATTTGGTATGCAGAGACCTCAGACTGCTTTGTGCCATGGCAAACACACCATTAAAAATCCTTTTAACCTTTTATTAAGGATACAGAAAGAAGGAAAAACAGTTAAAGCATTTGAAACATTAAGTATTAAATAAGGCTTCCATTTTAATAATATCCTTTGCTTTCTTTGGCCAAAGAGAATCTTTAAAAGAAAATTTCCATGTTTGAAGCCTTTAAGATGGCATTAAAGATGGTGGTAACTGTACTCTTGGGGAAAAGAGAAGAAACTAGTCAAGATAGCCAGATCTGCTGCTGTTGATGATAAACTCTGATCCTGTTTCCTAGAAGATAAAACAAGACACGTGCATGCAAGAGGGGAGAGGGAGAACAGCAAAGAGAAAATGCAGCTTCTGTCTTTGGTGGTGACTCTCACTTGCAACTTTATTGCTGGAAAATCTCAGGCACAACATACTGTTTTACTAGCCACTCCAAGATCTGGCAAGCAATGTTGCAAAATATACAGACTTGGCTGGGTAAGCCAGACTCCCCTTAGACAGAAGACAAAAGGAGAGAGATAAAAAAGAGGAGAAATATAGGGTGGGGAGGGGGAGTAAGAGGGAAGTGACAAAGTCTCACGTACTTTGGATTTAGTTAGAGCTGATGGAGGTGGTGATGCCATCTGGGTCGGTCTCTCTCTCTCTGACCCATTCTGGTCAGGATATCTTTCAGAATCAGGATGA
This sequence comes from Trachemys scripta elegans, assembly GCF_013100865.1. Taxonomy (NCBI): domain Eukaryota; kingdom Metazoa; phylum Chordata; order Testudines; family Emydidae; genus Trachemys; species Trachemys scripta. The sequence goes on from NC_048303.1 coordinate 106,470,893, forward strand.
CAAAGGTTTAATGATTTCATAAGAATGGCCATACTGGGTCAGACCAAAGGTCTAGCTAGCACAGTATCCTGTCTTCCAACAGTGGCCAATGCAAGGTGCCCCAGAGGGAATGAAGAGAACAGGTAATCATCAAATGATCCATCCCCAGTTGCCCTTTCCCAGTTTCTGGCAAACAGAGGCTAGGGACACCATCCCTGTTCATCCTGGCTAAATTGATGGACCTATCCTCCATGATCATCTACTTTTTTGAACCCTGTTATAGTCTTGGCCTTCACAACGTCCTTGAGCAAGGAGTTCCACAGGTTGACTGTGTGTGGATCCCAGGAAACTGTGGGGTTGGCAGCCATGATGGCTCATTCTTTCCTGTTCTCCTGTCTCTCAGCCAGCTAATATAGTTAGAAAGCTTGCACGCAGTCTTCCCCACAAGTTCTTTTTCCTTTAAAGATCCCAAAAGGAATTGATGGGTGGAATAGCCTATCCTCTCTTTATTTTGTCTGCCACTTAGGCTTAATTTTCAACAGGCCAACACTTCTCTTGTTTACCAGGCATGTTTACCTAACACAGTCCTTGAGTTATATCAGCAGGCCTCTTCCTTTGGACTAATTCAGTCTTTCTGCCTTCCTTTTTGCACCTTTTCCCATCAACATTATTGTTGTAGGTTATGTGACTTTTTATGAACTTTCACTCGCTTCTTACAACTGAGTTCACAATTAGAGTAAATGTGTAGTTCCAGTTATTACAACAGTCCCCAAAGATTCCTCCTGCTCCAAAGGGCTAGCAGGCATCCAGGGCATGGATAAGGAGGAAGATGGAGTTTGCTGGTTGAATGGGAAAGTAACAATAAATTTGGGATCTTGAGGGGTCAAAACTAACCTCATTGGGGGTCCTCACAAATCTTGAAGAAACACCCCTTTAATTAAAAATGAGTAAAGTTTAATGGGGTATCTACTATCTTGCTATTACTCTGAAAATCTTGAAGGCAACCCTGGCTGTTTTATCTGCTGTAGATTATTTAAAGTTATAATTATATACTATGACTCAGTGCTCCCTTTCATATACATGCCTATTCTGTAGTGTTGTCTATCATAGAAACACACTGTTAAGTAACTTTGATAATGGTTAATAGGTAGAAGAAAGGGTTGATTAAAGTACAACCATCTAACTATATTTCTTAACTTGCATAATTATCTTTAATTAAAGAGCACAGAATATAAACTCTACTTTGTGCTGTTGTGACCACTGACAAGTGAAATTCCCTGTAGACGGGGTATTTGTGGATTCTGAGAGATCCTGTGGGGAAATCAATAACATTTTAATCTGCATTAGACATTGTTCCTGCAGAGTGGAGTCTAAGCAAGCCCATAGAAAACTACAGATTCTTACAGACAATGGAGCATTTTCTATCATATGTATCTCTTATTATGCAGAGATTTTTCTATAGGTGACTTGCAAGCACAAACTTTTTGTATGGCCCCTTTTATTTTTTTAGTCCCAAAAGTTGGCAGCTTACCTTTTATATAAGGTTAAATACAAGCAGTCTAAAGATTAAAAATTTTCTATCTGATCTTCTAAAGATTAAAACCAATCCATGCATAATCCCTCACTGCTATCCAGAATGCATTTTAAAAATGTTCGTCTAATTATCCAGACACTAAGACTTGCACATTGTATAGCCTCATATGATAATATCTGAAGTATTATTAACAGATTACTGTGCTGAAAAATACAAAACATTCCCTGTTTGTAACTTTCATGGATGCTTTGCTGCCTCTCTGTGCTGCTCTTTGTGATTTGTACCTTGAGTTCCAAGAGGAAAATAAATAAGAACAGGGTACTTTCCATTTCCCTCTGAGGATCTGAAAGCCCTTAAGGCTCACAAAACTTCTATGAGGTAGGGACAATAATATCCTTATTTTGCAAATGTACACATCCAGTAATCCCAGATAACAGCAATCAAACAAAGGCTGCCATAATGTCTTGTGCCATGAGTGTAGAGCGGTTCAATTTTTTGATGAATAATTTATTCATTGAAATGCGCAGTTTTGGGTCAACTGAAAATATTCCTGAACTTAATATGAATTAATGAAATCGTTTTCACCAAACCAAAAAAGTTAATGTTTTGGTAACACTTCATTTCAACCCAAAAGATTGTCTTTAGACTTTGAGGCATTTTGACAAAAGCAAAGGGTTCACAGAACTGGGATGGGGTGGTATTTACATCTCCTAGAGTCCACTGGCTAGCGCCCTCCTCTGGGGTGTCAGAGACCCAGATTCAATTCCCTTTTTCTCCCAGATGTGAAAAAAAGAATTTGAAGTTGCGTCTGTTATTTTACAGGACAGTAGCCTAGCTCTTGGGCTACCAAATATTCTGGTGTATCTTAATCTCACCTCTTCAAGCTGTTTCACTTTTTATAAAATAGTTAGTGACATAGGAACTTGAAGTTGGGTCTCTCACAGCCTAGGCAAGTGCCATTACTACAAGGCTATAGCTATTCTTTCTGTCCACTGATTATAGTCATTCATAGTGGCAATTTACAGTGATTCATAATGACAATGAATAGCTGTTGGGCCAGGGAAAGAGTGATACTAGCAATTGTACATGTAAGTGGTCAATACAGTGCATAATTTTTGGATATGCTAATGTTCAATTTGCATATGCAACCACAAAGTGCATGTGCAGTTATGAGTGGGTTTTTGCACACACATTTTGCAAAGCCTCTTTTTGAAATTAGGCTCTCTTTTTTTAGGCTAGCTCTAATCTGAGAGAGTCTGGCAGCTCTGTACAGAATAGATTTTGCTTTGTTTACATACCATTGATTATACAGTTTTCTACACGAAGTCCCTAAATAATCCTCTTCAGGAATCAAGTTATAAAGAGATTACACTGTAAAGAGAAATTTTAAGCTAGACAAAATATAGTTCACTGAACCATAGCAACTTGTTATAAAACCTTTCATAGTATTGTCCTTGTTCTTGCAATTCAATGTCAGACTTCACTTTCTGTGCTCTTCATAAGGATTCCCTAACATTTTAGTGTTTGATTATAAAGTGCGAAAAGTATTTTGTATGGGTTTTTTCAATCTAATTGGTACTGACTCAAACACATCTGCTCTGCTGCAGCCTACATGTGGCTTGGAAGTACTGTGACAGCCAGACACAACCATGAAAGCTCCGTGTTAGTTGATCTCAGGCTTGACATCTGTACGCAAGCTGGCCCAGGTCTTGGCAGTTCCATATCTGCTGGTCTCAAGTTTGGAAGCTTTGTGCTCATCAGTCCTAAGGTTGAACAAGCAGAAACCAAAGTAAATTCTGCCTCTAGCCTAGCCCACTGAGCAAGCCATATCTACTTAGGGCTTGTCTGCATAGTGCAAAACGTGCCCGAGGGTGTGATTTGTGAAGTTCACTAACTTGCTGTGCTCTACCTGCTGCACGTAGACCCTGCTGGCATACTCTACAAGGTACCTTGTTTGTGTGAACATAGTCGTTAAGTCTTCTGAGCTTTGTGGAAGACACAGAGCTCAGAATATATTGTGTTTATTAGAGCTGGTTTAAAAAAAAATGTTTTTGTGGGGAATGGGGAGTCTATTTCAACCAAATAGAAATTCTGTGAGGAAATTCGAAGGTTTCAGTTTTTCATTGCAAAACAAAACAAAACAAAAATCCACAAATTAAGAAACCAAAATTTTCATCTACATTGCTTAAATACATTTTGTCCAGCTCTAATAATAATAATCAGAAGCAAACAGTGTGATGTAGTTGGAAATAGATCTCTGGGGTTTCTTTCTCCCAGCCTTCAGCTCAGTTTCAAGGCATATTCCTACTTCCTCACTCTTTACACTTGCAGGAATTCTTGTAATCTCTGTATGTTCTAATAAAGATATTTTTGCTCCTTGCATCATATCAAACAGAGCAGTTTTAGGTTCACAAACTCCAGACTGAATGACTCTAAAGATACCTGCCTAGCCTTTCCAAAATGAGTTAAAGGCACCAGTCCTCTCTGAGGCCAATTAAATGAAACAAACCTGAAGTTTCTAGGACAAAGAATTTTTGATTTGACATTCCTAAAATAAGTTAGAACAGCTATTAACCTGTGTAATTCTTCTTCTTTTTTTCAAATCAGTGCCTTGTCCTCCTTTCCACTTCTCCCACCTCAAACTATTAAATAAAATCATCAGAAGGATTGTTTTGGTTTGACTAAAGGTGTGCCTGATGGCAAAGAATGTGAAGGTGAGAAGTCCAAGTCAAAATGTTGATTCTAGTGGAAAGCAAGTCATAATCCCTATTATGAAGCTACATATTTTGGAGTCAGCATTCAAAAAGGTGGCTTTCTACTTTTGACCCAACAAAATATGTGCCTACATTTTGCAATCCTATTTTGTACCCACAGAAAGGAGAATTGTAGGCAGAGGTGCAAGCATTTTAATTTGCACCCATAGTGCACTTCTATGAGTGCAAATTGTACCTGCAAAAATGGAGGCTAGACCTCAGTATTTTGAAAATGTACTTCTTAGAGAAACAGAGAAAGGAAAGTACTAGAGCTATACAAATTGGCCAACTTAAAATGTTGCTGTTGGAACTTTAACTTTTGCATAGACTTCTTATGTTGTTTAAGTAGCCTCAATTAGTCTTTGAAGTTCAGACCTCATTAAGGCAAATGGAGTAGGGGAGAGTTGATTTCCAGCTTTTGCTGCTGTTTGATTTTTTGCAACACTTGGTTAAAAAGACAGTTGAAGCACATTGGGATGGCTTGCAGGATATTTGCAGGATATTACAGGATGCACATGCAGATTTGGGGGTTTTCCTCAAGCACACGAGTTTCTTTTCTCCCTTACGTTAAGGTACGCTTTCTATTTTGGATAGTGTGGTGTGTGGGTGGGTGCATGGAAACTGCCCCAAGAGCAGTCTCTGCCTTTTCCATCTCCTTCCTTATGCCACCCAAGGAGAATGAGCATGATTTAGTTCCCACTGAAGTCAATGGGAGGTTTGCCCATGATCAGTCCATCTGTCAGACAAGGAAGCTGGACCTCATTAAGCTGTGCTGAATTCTGAGGGTTTGTCTCTAATGTGCATATGTACAGGGCAGAAATAAAATAAATACTCAAAAGTGACTTTTCTCAGAGCTTCTTGTGCATAATTTTTTGGCCAAACCAAACCTAAGTCCTGCATGAGAAATGTCTCTACTAAGTTTCACATTTTAAGCTGTTTTTAGTTGCAGCCCTGTTCAAACATGGATGGTTATGATTTTCTTTTACAGTGGCAGAAGTGTATTTTTCTCCCATAACTCTAGTTCAGCTGCAAAGATTTTGCTCAACCATTTTGTAAAAAATTCATCATTAGTCAGTGCTCAAGCAAGAATTTCTGTCCAAGAGATGAATGTTTCAGGAAGTGATAACCATGTAAAAACAGAGGCTTACAATGCAAACATGTTCAAACTTTACCGATAATAGGTGTGATAAGCTCAAGTTATAATAAATTAAAAGCACTATTCACCCAAGACCTTCAATGTTCTTTTGCCCATTAATTCTCATAGTGCCCCTGTCAAGTTGGTAAGCATTATTATAGCTTATATACAGACTAACACGGCTACCCCCTGATACTTGACATTATTATAGCCATTTTTTAAAAGTCAAAACTAATAAAATTGCTTTCTACTTTTGGCAGACCTGGCTTCCACTCCTGATTAGATGGCCAGCCAGAAATAGTTTTAGTAGTTTCATCTCAGATCACATTTTAAAAGAAACAAGTCCTGTGCAGTTGGCAATTTCTGTTGAGAAGAGATCCAGGAGTAGACAAGCAGAGGTACAGAATGGTGAGACCAAAACAGGAAGTGAATTCAGAGACCTGTATGTATGGCAATGGCACCTGGTCACAGTCAGTGCCATTAGTCTCTCCACTGTCAAGCACCAAAGTCTCTCACATTTTGAAAACAGGATTTAAATAAAAACCACATGAATTACTATTTCAGTAAAGCCCAGATCATGTTATAGCTCTTTCATATTAATCTCAAATAAACCATGCATAATCCATTTGAGGTACCACGCAGCTAATGCTCTGCTGCCTTACTATTATTGTCTTAACTCTTTTGTTTTCTGTTAGTCCCAGGTAAGGATTAGTCATGGACTTGTTTGAGCAAAGAGCTCAGAAATTCCCTTTCCAGTAAAACTGAGATTAAGAGATGGCTAACTCTCTTTCCAGAGCAAAGAGTCTGATCAAGTTTACCCTTACATAGCCATCCTCACACTTGTACTCCTATTGATTTCATGAAGGTTTTGCATAAACAACCCCAAGATTCCAGTCCCTCTTAGAGATTAGCTATGTTTGAGAGGGGTGGAATTTAGTCAGAAAAATATCCACCCAAAACTTGAACCTCCTAATTTGCCTGTTTGGGGATGCATCCAAATTTTTCATGCCTCCTTGGAGCAGCCAGATATTTTGTCACATTCCCGTCACTCTTTCTCCTATCAACCGTGTAGCTCACACTTATGCATTTATCACATGAGCATTCCATTGACTTCACTCATGTAAATTTGAGCTTTGGGCTCTTTCTTGTGTTTGGGGGGTTTTTTTTGTTTTTGTTTTTTAAATTGATAGTCACCTTGTTGTACAGCAGGAGCTAACACACATAAAGTCTCTTAAAGAACATCAAGTGTAATGTAAGAAATTGTTCAGCAAGGTCAAATGTTTGGTGTTTGGTATTTCTTTGAAGAAATGTGTCATGCAGCAATGAAGTTTATAACACTTTAAAGGGCCAAGTTTTAGAGTAAAAGAGCAAAATTTTTCTTTTTTTTTAAATGAAAGAAAATATGGACATAGCAAAACTTAATATCAAACTATATAAACTGAATAGTTACGACATTTAAAACAGTCCTGTGCCATTGTCTGGATAAGATCTATCACAATCTGAGAATTCCTTTAATGACTAACAATAATGCTGGTAGTTTTCATGCACAGATGGCCTGTTTCTGAAATTGTTTTCCTCACATTACAGCTGTACAGTGGGATCACAGGGATACACTATTACGCTCAAAGAGAAAACAATGCACAATTAAGTGTAGGGACAAACATCTGCATCTTCATATCCACCAAAAGAGCAAAACATTAGCACAACTAACTTGATCTTTAAAAATTTATTCTATCCTTGGCATTAGCAGCCTTTCCATGAAAAAAGGGTGTGGAAAATCCACTCCTCTGTGGGGATAAAATATAAGAACAGAAATCCCTTAAATGTATACCATTTCAAGATTCCCTCCTTTTCTATATGAGCAGGATGGGGAAAAGTCTCGTTAGCATTTCTAGAATGGAAAATAATGAGACCAATATACATTTTGTTTCTTTCAGTTGCCACTTAACTCACTTCTCCCTGATGTTGCTGATTGACAACACAGAAAATAGTCATTCACATAGGGCTAGGTATTTCTTAACATGCCACTATGACTTCATTCTTTGGTATGGAAGCTATAGTTTAACAATGAGATTTTTGGAGTGCTAAGTGAGAAAATTATATGCTGTATTCAGGAGTGCTGTACAAATGATGCAGGGTATTTGGATGAAATAAGAATTGAAATCCATCTGATGTTCAAGCATTGGTTATTATTTGCATTCTGCTAGTTCCTAAAGGTCTCCGTCAGGATTGGGGCCCTATTGTTCTGGGCACTGTATGAATGCACAAGCAGACGTGGCCCCCTACACCCAAAGAACTTGCAATCTAATTTGAAACAGGATGCAGCAAGTGATTATTATAAACAGCAGGAGGAAAGGAAGAGATAGGACAAAGGCAACTGTGCTGACACATACTGATATAGATTAGCTCAGTGCACAACTTGTAGGGTCTGAATCATATAACAGTCTTTTTTTTATTTCTTTAAATAAATTTCATCTATTTCTGACTGCTTACATTACAGTCATTGGTTGGCTGATTTCTTGTAGGCATCACAACAGAAGTGGGTTTTGAGGAGGCTATTAAAAGTAGCCATAGGGACTTGCTTAGGGAGGGTATATTCCATGACTCATGGTCAGCATGGAGGATAGCATAGAATCATAGAACTGGAAGGGACCTCGAGAGGTCATCTAGTCCAGTCCCCTACACTCATGGCAGGACTAATTATCTAGACCGTTCCTGATAGGTGTTTGTCTAACCTGCTCTTAAAAATCTCCAAAGATTGAGATTCCACAACCTCCCTAGGCAATTTATTCCAGTGCTTAGCCACCCTGACAGTTAGGAAGTTTTTCCTAATGTCTAATTTAAACCTCCCTTGCTGCAATTTAAGTCCACTGCTTCTTGTCCTATCCTCAGAGGTTAAGAAAAACAATTTTTCTTCCTCCTCCTTGTAACAACCTTTTACATACTTGAAAACTGTTATCATGTCCCCTCTCCTTTTTTCCAGACTAAACAAACCCGGAACTGGACACAATATTCCACTTAAGGCCTAATCAGTGCAGAGTAGAGTGGAAGTATTACTTCTCATGTCTTGCTTACAACACTCCTGCTAATACATCCCAGAATGATGTTTGCTTTTTTTGCAACAGCATTACACTATTGGCTCATATTTATCTTGTGATTCCCACTATGACCCCCAGATCCCATTTCACAGTACTCCTTCCTTTGCAGTCATTTCCCATTTTGTATGTGTGCAACTGCTTGTTCCTGCCTAAATGGAGTACTTTGCATTTGTCCTTATTGAATTTCATCCTATTTACTTCAGACCATTTCTCCAGTTTGTCCAGATCATTTTCAGTTTTAATCCTAGCCTTCAAAGCACTTGCCACCCCTCCCAGCTTGGTATCATCCACAAACTTTATAAGTGTACTGAAGGAGGTTGTGGAAGACGCAGGCAAATGGACTCCAGGCTCGTATCACTAGCAGTGGTGAGGGAGTGGAAACAATAAGAGAAAAGTGGTTAAGCGTGGATGGTTATGTTGTGAAGGGCCTTGAAGATGAGTATAAGAAACTTGAATTTGATTCAGTAGAAAATGAGAAGCCAGTGCAGAAGTTCAAACAGGGTTAAACACAATCGGAACGACAGGCAAGGAAGATTATCTGAGAAGCTGCATTTTCAGTGGATTGAAATGTCCCCAACTTGTATAATGACATGTTAGTGACAGGAGTTGCACTTTGAATGGCCTGGAATGTTCCTGACTTGCATAATGACATGTTACTGACAAGCACTTTGAGGGTCAGAGCAGCATTCTTATCTGTCAACCTTCTGACTTCCATGAATTTTCCCCAAACCAGTGAATTCACCATGGTTAAAAGTCTCCTCAAGGGCAGCAGATTCTGCAAATTGAGCAATATGCAGGCTTGTTTTGCTATTATGACCTCAAATTAACAAAATGTCTACTCTACAAGAGATTGTACATTTAGTGCTTTAGGTAAAAAATAACTTAGACTTTATTTAACCATGTAAAAAAATAAAACCTGCTTTGATGTAGCAAATAATTACCTCCCAGATATTGTTATAAAAATGAGACACAAAGTGGTGGATTAAGGTTTCTGGATTTCCTTAACTCAACTTGGTTCCTTTGGCACTCAGTATGATCACAGTGCAGATGGCTTTGATTGGGTCTTACAATATTCTATAATATAATCAGTTAAGTTCTGTAAGACAGACCTGGCCTGCGCTCTCTGTTGGAAACTTTTTTTCACATCAAATGTAGACTGAAAAATGTGCAGAACATCACTGTCCTGTTGTCAGACAACTCCTGGACATAAGCTATACATGGATCTCCTTGTTCCTTTGGAGAATGTTATTGTAAGTGCTAATTTCACCATCCCTACACATGCTTGATGAAATGATAAAATGATCTTTCTACACTTTAGCCAAGATAGACTTATTCTAGAAATTGTTCAGATTGCCTGGAGATAAGTTTGACCATGAAAGTCAGGGTCATGTTACTGGAAATGGAAACACAATTGAAAAAAAAATTAAAGGACAAAATACTTATCAACCATAGGGTTGGATTTGTCAAAGGAATAAGGGGGAGATAATGTTCAGTTTGGGGAATTCTAGTAAATAAATGGAATTCTAACCCTCAGCAACACTCAAAAGTAGACAAAGGTTATATTTAGTGATTAAACCCAAAGTTCTATCAGCCGTATTCCCCTCCAGTGGGCAGTGAAGGACAGAGGGATAGAAAAGGAGAGGAGAACGGGGGGGCAAGACCTCCTCCCCCAACACCAGTGATGGGAGCAAAGATATCTGCAACATGATTTCTCCCCTTCCGCTCCTACACATACAGCAGCCACTTGGAATTATTAACTTGTAGGAGCTCTGTGGATTTGGACCTGAGTTGGGACAGAGCCACGTGCCAGAACTTGGGGGGACAGAGCCAGGGACACAACTTGTCTATGTGGTATCATCCTTTCCATAATCTAGGTATGTTGTGGATTCTCCATCACTTGATGTCTTTTCAACTTGATATCTCACTAAATGATATGCTGTAGGTCAAACAGAAGTTATGGGCTTGATGTAGGAATTACTGGGTGAGGTTCTGTGGCCTGTGTTATGCAGATGGGCAGACTAAATGATCATAGTCGTCCTTCTGGTCTTAAGATCTATGAATCTCTGAAAACAAAAGGGTGTACATTTTATTAAAAACAAAAGTAACTTCCGCTATGCATTAGAAGCGATTAGAGTAGAGTTACACCAGAGGATAAACCTTAGTAGCAAGGCAGACCCTAGGAAGCATCAGAGTTGGTTTCTGTTTTTCCAGGAGCTTCTCTGGCTCAGTGGGATTTGAAGGTTGTCTCAATCTCTAAAGTTGCAAATTCCAGCCTTTGAGAGAAGAATGCAGCAACAAGTCTACAAACATCTGTTGGTGGAGTGTTTGATATTTTTCTTATCCTATCCTGTCCCATGCAGAGTAGCATTTAGATCTCCTTGGGCCTGATCCACGTCCCATTAAAATTAATAGAAAACTTGCACTGATTTCAGCAAGAGTTTTATAAGGTCCACGTAGAGGAAAACCCAGCTTTTGTGTATTCCCTAGTTTTCTATAAATGTAGAAATGCAGGAGTTTTCATAATAAGCAGTGATGATTTATCTCCATTCAAGTTTGTACATTTGGAAATAATTACTGTAATATCTCACTATTATATAGTACATAATCTTGCACCATACTCTATAGATGCCAGGTGCAGATGGAATAAGTGCCAATTACTGAATCGCCAGTATCATTTCTTGCATTACCTGCGTTTTCACTGTCTCTCTCCTGTTGATCTATGATTAGACTTGACTTTGCTTGGTGTCTGAAAACTGAAAACTTCATGATCTAAGCTACTATGGCTTCACAAACACTCTAGCCTACATTCACTAAACAGTAAACATGTTATTTGCCTGTAATCCTGTCAGAAATCTGGTCACATACTTGATAGGAAATATTTTGGACTTCTTTTTCCATTTTTGTTCAACATCCCCCAAAATGCCCCACCAAGGGACACATTTTGTCATCAGTTATCTCTCATTAAAGTCAATGGAAATGGGAACTGTGTGTGTGTAACTGATGGCAGAATTTGGATCTATGAATAACTTGCTAGCTAGCCTGCGTTTCAAACCTATGTGACTTTTTTTAAAAAAAAAAATTGTTTTAATGATTTAGCTCTGATCCCTACAGGAATCAAACTTTTCCGTGTTAACTGTCTGCATTGTTAATCTATTTATACTGTGTGAAACATTATTCAGTTATTACAATTATGCCAGCTCTTTTTATCCTCAAAGTTCCTTTCAATGCTCTTTTACTATATGTAATTTTGCCTAATATTTTAGTATATATTTTATTAGAATTACTAAAACAATTGTAAAACTTGATTTTTTCTGTCCAACTATAGTTATTTTTTCCCTTGACAAAATTTCACATGGTTGCTGAGCTACATGGTACGTTTTCTAACTGTGTGCTTCTTTCCATATAGAAAAGAAACAAAGGTAGATGGGAAAGAAAGAAAGGAAGATCCTATACCATTCTTCCTTCCACACTTGCCTAGCTTTCTTTCCATCTTCCTTCCTTTTCACTTCTTTCTTTCCCTGTGTTCTTCCAATTCTCTCACTCATCTTCTCTCCCTCTTCCATTTCATCTCCTCTCTTCTCAGCTCAGCCATCTTGGCCTCTGTAGTCTCCTTTCAGCCATGTTAATGACAATCTGTGTTCACTCTCTCTCTCTCTTTCTCACACACACACATTCTTTATTTCTTCAATATCAACTCCCTCCCAACATTGTAATAAAGCTCATCTCACTTGTATAAAACATGCTAATTATTCTCAGTTCAATTTATTTTTCTCTCTTGCCCTTGTCTTCTTCCCCTTTTCCTCTCCCCCTTTTAAATGAGGTTTAATGTGGCAGTGTCCTGCCCTTTTTTTCCAGAGTACATTGATCATCTAAGGAGATGTGCCACACACAGACATCCAAAAGTTTCAATTTCATTTTTATCAGAGGTTGGCCAGTCCAGTTCCAGACTGTGCACACATTTAAACAACACCTCTCTCAGGGGAGTATAGAGTTGCAAGCTTCAACATCTATATGCAAATTAGATTTTATTTATTTGCTATCAGTTACAGCAGAAATTTTCCATTGAGGCAATTTTAAAACTGGCATTGTCTCACTGGCTGCAACACATATAGAAACTTATTTTTAAATGCCAGCATATCCTAAGGCAAGGTTATATCATAACTGAATAATCATCCTGAAGAAATAGCAGGTAATACTGAAGTCCACTAAACAGAAGTGCAGGGAAAAGATTCACAGAGACATTTGTTGTATGACAAGTGGAGAAGAGGCATTGAAAACAGAGAATATTTTCATAAAATCTTCCAGGCAGAGAACTGTAAAACATACCCAAGTGCACTCTAATCCATACACTCTCCTAAGCTTTGGCATATGTAAACCTGGAGCTAAATCCAGCAAAAAGAAAACATGTTTAACCCTTGGAAACTTAGCAGGTATACTGTTACACAGCTGGGGGGACTAACCCTGACACTTCAAAAGAAAACCCCTCTTCAGTGGTCCTGGAACACAATATTAAGTATATTCTGCTGCTCTTTTCTAGGAAGAAGATGATTTTACTCTTACTAAATACTATCTGTCAACTGGATTGTAGAGATTGACATCAATGGACCTCATAAAAGGTGCCCTAGCAATCTCTCAAGACATCCTAAGTGCACACAGCGTCTTCCTCTGAAATGTAAAAGGCAGTAGACTACAGAAGGACTTCAAAGCAAAACCAAAACCACACCAGCTAGAGGGTTTGAGTGGACTTTTCTCTGCCTAACAGCTCTATTCTTCATGAGAGAATAGAGTGGTTGACCTCAGGAACAAATCTGCCCCCAGTGGAGAGTATTAAACAGGCAAGTATAACCTAAAGATGTATTGGTGCAAAAATATTGGTTTCCAGTTCCTGCTCCCCAGAAGAGTCAAATCTTTTAAAAATATAATTTTACTTTTTGCAATACATTTAATCAGAAATGGCATTTAAGCCCCAACAACAACCCTTCTCCCCCCGCACCCATGGTGAAGCTGGGGAGGTGGCCTCACCATCCTAGACCTAATGCAATTGCTGATTGCAACATGGCCTCCAGCAAAGCTTTCTGCGATCTCATCTACAATGACACACACCCCCATTTATAGCTGCACCAGTGCTGACCCACAGTGCAGGTAAGGAAAGCTGTGAGTTGCTCTGGTGGAGTTTATAGGTTTGGGAACAAATTGATAAAGTAAAGAGTAATAAGTCACCAGGATTAGATAGTATTCACCCAAGACTTATGAAGGAACTCAAATATAAAGTTACAGAACTACTAACTGTGGTATGTAACCTACCACTTAAACCAGCCTCTGTGTACCAGCTCAAAGGAGACATAGGCACTGACTTCCCCTCTGCCCCATGGCTGCTCCACCCCTGCCTCTGATCCCACCCTGCCCGCCCCTGCACCACCCTCACCCCACCCCAATTCCATTCCCTTCCCCTATGTCCCTGCCCCTGCCCCACCTCTTTACCACCTCCTCCCCCAAGTGCGCCATGTCCCCACTCCCGGAAAGTCTTAAGCACTGGCAAACAGCCGTTAGGCGGTGGGCAGGAAGCACTGGGAGGGGGAAGAGAGGGAACGCAGCACGCTTGGGGGAGGAGGAGGCAGGGATGGGGTGGCGGGAGCTTGGTTGCCGGTGGGTGCAGATGTGCACCCATAAGGTCAGCGCCTATGATAGAAGAGTATCTAATGTAAGGCCTATTTTTTAAAAAAAGTCTCCAGAGGCAATCCTGGTAATTCCTGGCCTGTACACCTAACTTCAGTACCACGCAAATTAGCTGAAACTACACTAAAGAACAAAATTATCTGCCACATAGATAAACATGATATGTTGGGGAAGAGTCAACATGCCTCACCAATCTATTAAAATTCTTTGAGGGCATCAACAAGCATGTGGACAAGGGTGATCCAGTCAATAGTGTACTTGCAGTGTCAGAAAGCCTTTGACAAAGTCCCACGTCAAAGGCTTTTAAGCAAAGTAAGTAGTCATAGGGAAGGTCCGCTCATGGATCAGTAACTGGTTAAAAGATAGAAAACAAAGAGTAAGAATAAATGGTCAGTTTTCACAATGAAGAGAGATAAATAGCAAGATCACCCAAGAATCTGTACTGGGACCAGTGCTTTTGAATATATTCATAAATGAACTGGAAAATGGGGTGCAGAGTAAGGTGGCAAAATTTGCAGATGATACAAAATTACTCAATAATCAAGTCCAAAGCTGGTTGTGAAGAGTTACAAAGGGATCTCCCTAGACTGGGTGAGAAAAAGGCAGAGAAAATTCAGTATTAAGTGCAAAGTAATGCACATTGCAAAAAAAAAAAAATCTCAATTTAGATGGGGGTCTAAATTAACTGTTGTCACTCAAGATAGATCTTGTAGGCATCATAGATGCTGTTCTGAAAACATCCACTCAGTCTGCAGTGGCAGTCAAAAAAGCTAATGGGATATTAGGAACCATTAACAGGGATAGATAATAAATCAGAAAATATCATAATGCCACTATATAAATCCATGAAATGGCCACACCTTGACTATGGTGTGCAATTCTGGTTACCTCATCTGAAAGAAGATATATTAGAACTGGAAAAGATACAGAAAAGGGCAACAAAAATGATTAGGGGCATGGAACAGCTTCCATACAAGGAAAGCTTGAAAAGACTGGGAGTGTTCAGCTTAGAAAAGAGACCAATAAGGGGTGATATGACAGAGGTCTATAAAATCAGGAATAGTATGAAGAAAGTGTTATTTGCCCCTTCACGTAACACAAGAACTAGGGTTCACCTGATGAAATTAATAGGTAGCAAGTTTAAAACAAAAGGAATTACTTCACTCAATGCACAATCATTGCTGTTGCAATGGGATGTTTTGAAGGCCAAAAATATACATAGGTTTAAAAAAAAATTATATAAGTTTATGGAGGATAGGTCTATTAATGGCTATTAGTCAAGATGGCCAAGGACGCAATCCCATGCTGCAGGTATCGCTAAACCTCCAACTACCAAAAGGATCTGGCACTGGCCATTGTCTGAAGACAGGATATTGAGCTAGATGGACCCTTGGTCTGACCCAGTATGGCCGTTCTTATGTTCTTATCCTGGAATCAAACGGGAATAAATTCCACCAGTGCAAATTGCAGCTTTCTTTGTCTACACAGAGCATTTATACTGGTACAAGCTCACTGAAGGTTGTTCTTGTAGCTAATTTTATTCTTAAATTCTTAATGTCTTTCAAAAGTGGATGAAAAAAATGTAGAAAAGCTAGTTGTCTCCTCCCAGTGGCTATCACTATACTGAGACTTATGGTAATATGGATTTAAAAATAATTATAAAGGGCAAATTCATTGGTTTATTTCCTACTACCACTGGAATATATGTGACTTTATTTTATTCTCTCTAACCATGTTGTGAATGAGTTTTAGAGCTTGTAAAAGGTGCCAGGTTGACAGTCCTGGAGACTGAAGACCTTTATTTGTCCACACAATGCCAGCTTGTCCACACTATATTACCAGTGCACAGCAACCCTTGGTCTTGAAAGGCTAACTCTAGAGGTGAGTGTGATGTTATTGACATGAACATGACTGTATAGATCTTTGTTTCAACCAGGGTCCTATGGTTGCACCAGGTCTTGTACAGAGGAAGTCAAGTGGGGTGTCTATGGGAAGGTTGTAGTTTGCTGGTTACGATTATGCAGTCTGTATGTGTGTATCATTTTTGTATTTGAAGTTATGAATATTGGCTATGTACTTGTATCTCAATGTGTTTGATTCCAAGTAGTCTCAGTGAAGCATTTGGTCAGCTTCTTGAGAAAGGACTATTCTCAGTAAGTGCCCATTCAAGAAACACTAGACTTTGGGAAATGCCAATCCACATCTGAGCTTTCCTGGGAATGTTCAAACTAACATGTAAACAACGGTGTCGGCCTGCAAAAAGCTGAATCATTTATGGACATTTGACTTGCCCAGGTGGCTACAAACTCCATCTTGTTGCTGTGATTTTGCACAGGAGAACAAAGGGGTTTCTGCCCACAAGAGAGAGAATATAAAAGGCCATGGAAGCCCTTCCATTTTGTCTTCAGCTGGCTTAAGAGATGGCCTCTTCACACCAAAGAGATGCCTGAAAGAAACTGGAACAAAGGACAGTAACTACGGGGGTGTGAGTGATTGCTGGTCCCAGACTAGGAAGGAGTCCAGTCTGTGAAAGAAGCTTATTGGAACATCTCTGGGGGCGAGATTTCATCTGTAATCAGTTTCTTACTGTATCAAGCTTAGACTTTTGTGTTTTGTTTTGTTTTGCTTGGTAACTTACTTTGTTCTGTCTGTTATTACTTGGAACCACTTAAATCCTACTTTTTATACTTAATAAACTCACTTTTGTCTTTTATTGAACCCAGAATAAGTAATTAGTACGTGGGGGCAAACAGCTGTGCATATCTCTCTTTCAGTGTTATAGAGGGCGGACAATTTATGAGTTTACCCTGTATAAGCTTTATACAGAGTAAAATGGATTTATTTGGGGTTTGGATCCCATTGGGAGTTGGGTATCTGAGTGCTAGAGACAGGAGCACTTCTTAAGCTGTTTTCAGTTAAATCTGCAGCTTTGGGGGCACATGGTTCAGACCCTGGGTCTGTGTTGGAGCAGACTGGCATGTCTAGCTCAACAAGGCAGGGTTCTGGAGACCCAAACTGGCAGAGAAAACGGGCTCAAAGGTAGTCTGGGCTCATCAGGTGACAGTTCCAAGGGGGTCTCTGTGACTGAACCCGTCACAGTGAGATGGTAGCTCAAGAGCCATAGCCCTGCATTTTTTGGTTTCTCTGCTGAGATTGGCAGGTGAGGTGCCAATCAGAGCTGTGTATATAAAAACTAAAATGGTATCCTTGACTGAACGGCGAGGGATGTTTTGAGGGATGTTTTGACAACTTTTTTTTAAGCCAATTTGTCAAAATTGAAACTATTGGTTGGTTTTGACAAATTTCCTGCTTTGGAAAAACAGTTTTAAAAAATGTCAAAATGTCCCATTTTGGGGAGGGGAACTGCCAAAATGAGTTTTTGTTTGAAATCTAAGTTTATTTATAGCTTAAAAATCAAAATGAAAATGAAATGTTTAGAAATTGCCAGTACAAAACATTTTGACTGATCCAATTTTCTATTTGTAAATTAATTCAAGATATTGACTTTTCATCCAGATTTGAGATAGGGAATTTTTTTTGATGTCTTCAGAATTCTTGCAGGAGGGGAAAGCCATACCCCCCCCCCCAACTCCCTGCAGAACCCTTTTTATTTATATTTCTGCAAACATTCAAATTGACTATCTTTTCTCCTTATTCATTTTCAAAAGTGTTTGTTGAAAACCATAGTTTCACAAATACACATGCAAATCCAGTTTGGGGTGAGTGATCATACCTAAAGTGTTTGCATGGCCAGGGTGTAATCTCTTTGATTTGTGCTTGCTCTCTGGACAAGGGTGGATTTTGCCCTTAATGGGTGTTACACGAGAACTATTTTAGTTAATAGAGCTAGATTTTTGTTTTTCTTTGTATAGTCTCTGCTTTGCCAACTTTTGTGGTTTTGTTTTCCCTTTTTCATCTCCCTCCACCTTATGCAATAATACTGTAGAACAGTCACATCTGGCTTTAAAATACAATTTGCCTTTTTTATGTGGGGGCACTGATGCACAAAAACAATCGTAATGCTAAATAGGTACTAATTATGAACAATGAGTCACCAATGTAAATCATCCCAGCCAGGGCTTGACAAAGCCCTGGCTGGGATGATTTAGTTGGGAATTGGTCCTGCTTTGAGCAGGGGGTTGGACTAGATGACCTCCTGAGGTCCCTTCCAACCCTGATATTCTATGATCCTATGTACTTTGAGGCAAACGTGATTTGATTGATGTGAAGTGCCTGAACTAGGGGGGAAAATGGTAGCAAAGTTTGTTTGTTTCCCCCCCCCCATCCATCTTTTTTTTTTTTCAATATTTTTTCCCATTTCTCCCCCCCAACTGACAGTCATGAGAAGTTGTCATGTTACATAACCACTTCTATCCTTGCCAGATGGAGCATGATGCAATTAAATATGACATTGCATTCCTCAGCCCTGTTGTATTTTGCATGCTATTTGAGAATTAGTTCTACATTATATTCAAAAGTGGCCAATTTCTACCCTCGCTTAGCCTCTGTGGTCAGATGTTGGCTGCGTGTGTGTGTGTTCTTTCTGCTTGCTGTACTGACTCTAGCCAGATAGCCGTACAGCAGTCTCCGAACGAACTGCCCAATAACCGCAGACTCAATTCGTAGCGAAGGAACTTGGTCAGATTTTATTGTCAATGAAGCACAGTCCTAATATCCTGGCTCCATGCTTACAGGTACACTACCACATGTATGCCCGTTGCAATGAACTAGCTCAGTTAATTGCGTGACTTTCCATTATCCCCTAGGCCAGCCAAAGACACTCCCGCCGAGATACCTCTTTAAACACTGATACAAACAAGTTATGTATTACTCCTGACACATCTAGGTGCCAACCTCTGATGTATTTGGGTGCCACCCATTACCTTGTACATGTTGGTTCAATCAAAACATCTCTATCCATCATGCTGTCATCCTGACCTCATCTTTAGGATGGGTCAGTGTGTTCCTGTTATCTTTGGGGAATGTGTTTGGTATCAAGGTGTTCTGGTACCACCTTTCTGAAATGTGTTTGCGTATATATTCTTATGCCTAGCACTACTTAGGAATGTGTTTTTCTGCAATATCAGCCCTGTTCTTGCTAGATTCTGTGACCAGGGCCTGCCTCTTGCTCACAACTTAACTTTGCTTTATATCAGCAAAGTTTTGACTATTTTAGTCCAGGTCTCAGGACTCATACCAGGCCTCTAGGGTGACCAGACAGCAAATGTGAAAAATCGGGACAGGGGCTGGGGGGTAATAGGAGCCTATACAAGAAAAAGACCCAAAATCGGGACTGTCCCTATAAAATCAGGACATCTGGTCACCCTACAGGCCTCTGATACATGGGCTTATATTTGAGGCCCTCTTCCTACTACAGCTACCTACTTCCTCCCCTAGACACTACCCCAAATGATCTATGTTTCATTTTATGCTTCTCTGCAGTGCTGTTTCCCACAGTTTCTGCTCTAATATGAAGATTCTCAATTTAGAAGGGTCCAAAGCAAAACTTGGGATCCCAAACTTTGGTGTGTTTGAAATCTGGATCTGAATTTTTGTAGTTTGGGTATTGGGCGTGAGATAACATCTTCTTGGGGGGAGGGGGAAATAAGGTGCTGAAATCTTGGCATGTCGTTTGCTGTTATAGGTGCAATTCTTGCAATTTGAGATAGGCCCAGACCACAGCATATGGATCTGAATCTGGCTCCAGAGTTTCCCAATATTTCAGTGTATTAGGAAGCAGGCTTTGGGTTCAAGATAGGATACAGCCAAAAAAGTTCAGCTCCAGATCCAAATTCACCTGTCTATTGTGGATATTTGGATAGAGAGTTTTGGTTTAAGCCATCTCTAGTTTCATTGCTGGGTATAAAACCTCTATTGTGCAATATTACTTCCAAAATGATCTGCTTCTTTCAAGCAGGGTTGCACATGCTTGACTGACATTTTCTTCTTGATGCTGTCAGAATGTAGCTAATTATATGATATGCTAATCTACAGATCCCTTGTGTGTATCCTCCCAATTCCCCACCTGTGTCCTCACAGGGGCTCGTGCAGCACCACTGTATATTGCTACATCCTAATGCCAGGTTCCATATATTATGCAACAAACAAACAGAAAAGGGTAGCATGGAATTAGTGCCACCAAAAGACACTGTTAAACCTGAGACCAAGCAAAACTATTGTGAGATGTTAATTTAAAAGTAAAGCTGGTTTAATTACTGATTTTTGGCAGTTTGGGGAGGGGGGAGGGAACAAAAAAAATCAGTTAAGCTTAAACCCAAACTATAAGTTCTCTAAATGTTGGCATATTGAAAATGTTGACAAAACCAGCATTTCAGCTTGAATTTTTCTTTTTGTTTACAGTCACTTAAAACTAAAAGCAAAGAACTAGACTCTCAAAATGATGAAGGTGGTGGTGCTGCTGTCCTTATTACCTTTAGCCCAGTGGTTAGGGAACTCACCTGGCTTCAATTCCCCGCTCTGCCTGATGTGATGTTAGCTTTGCTCACCCACATTATAGGAGATTGCCTCAAGCCCAGGCACTATGGGGTGTTCTGGGGAAACAGACGTGTCTCAATCTCTCCTCTTGAAGCTGTTCCACTGTATATAAAAAATAAAAGAGACATTGAAGCTTGAACTCAGACTCAGGTCTCTATCACTGCAGATGAGTCCCCAACCAAGGGGGCTAATAGAGTTATTTGCACTCACTTTCTTTGGTCCAGTGACCGGAATGTCCGGTCAAAAAGGGACACTAGCAGGCACTAGTCTGGTTGGCTGCCAGAGGGCAAGCAGGTTCTGTGCCTGGCTCCGTGCGGCTCCCAGAAAGTAGCTGGCATGTCCCTCTGGCTCCTAAGTGGAGGGGCGGCCAA
The DNA here is from genome assembly GCF_013100865.1 of Trachemys scripta elegans. Lineage (NCBI taxonomy): Eukaryota > Metazoa > Chordata > Testudines > Emydidae > Trachemys > Trachemys scripta. The sequence continues at coordinate 106,491,934 of NC_048303.1, forward strand.
GGGGGCTCCGCATGCTGCCTCTGGCTGCCGGCTCCACAGCTCCCATTGGCCAGCCCATCTCTATTTAAATGTCTTAAATATAAACTAAAGCTACTCTCAAAGTAGCATGCTGTAATGGTTGGAGGACTGGCCTGTGAATCAGGAGAACTAGAGTTTTTATCCCAGTTCTGCCAATTACCTAGTGTGTGGCCTTGAGCAAGGCACTCTGCTTCTCTGTGCTTGTCTCCCCTCCCACTTTTGTCTGTTTTGTCTATTTAGAATGTAAGTTCTTCAAAGGACAGTCTCTCACTATGTTTGTACACCACGTAACACAATGGAGTCCTTGTTCTGGCCTCAGGTGGGGCACTACCAGAATATAAATAATGTAATAATCTCAAGGTGCATCAGGAAAAGAGCAGAAAGGCATAGAATTAAGGTCTCGGCTGTATTTACTCTGACTCTTGTGTCTGCCAACTGATGTCAAGATGCTAGAGTGGATTCAACCAGCTAATGTAATCCCTTCTCTGGAGAATGGGTTTGCTGTAATGTATAATCAGCATTAGAACTAAGACTTAAACTAGGACCCTCATGATTCTAACCCAGCTGTTCTCCCCCCTGGGGGGAGAGGGGAAGAGAAAGCCTCCCTCTGGCAGAGCTAGAAGGTGATCTGCTAAACTTGTCTTAGCTGGAAGTCTCTGTTTGCTAATCTTACCCCCACTATTTTTTGCATAGTTCTTTGTTAGATTGTTATGTGCTCTTGTAACACCAGGCCTGAAGCATTAGAAGGCATCCTGTACCTATGTTTGAGGTAAGACTTCTTTTTCAAAGTCTCAGTTAGGTAACTGTATCATGAGAGGAGGTAATTTGGCAGAAAAGCAAATGCATGCTGTCTTCTAGCGAGGTAGGTTGCTGGCTGAGTGCTCACAAGTGAACATGGAGAGGGAGAGAGGAATCATTCTGTGATATTTCTGTCCTTTAAGACAGTTGGGGCTGATTCAAATTTTCTTCTGCACTTCTGGAGTTGTCAGTCCACAGCAGGAGGGTGGGGATGGGGCACCCCAGGAAATCAAAGCAAACTCAATTATCTATCTGCTGACAATGACAAAACCATTTCATTCCTCAGCTCTTCACAGAATGTGAGGGGGAAAAATTAAAAGCGTGAACATTTTTAATGAGTGCAATTATTGAATCATCAGTCACACAGTCCATCTGCTTCAGAGTGTTCCAGTGACTAGAGAAATACTAAAATACTGCATTGCCTTTTTGTATTCATATAATCACATAAATGTTCTTTAAGGAAGAGCTAATGATATTCATATATCATACCCATCACTTTCAGTAACTCACAGCTCTCCTTTTTTCTTCCTTCACTTTATTAATTACTAATTTTGCATTTTGACACCAACTCACTGGAAATATCCTGGCAAAAGCATGGATAACAGTTAGCCCTGTGACATTAAAGACACATGTAATATTCAATTGGAGAGATAAATTTTGCATTAGTTTATCTCAAAGGTACCATTCAGTCTGGAGTTTTGTGAACGAAATGAACTTTACACTGCAGTAAAAGAGGACTGGATTTTAAATTCCTGTCCCTACTACTATCAATCCACTTGGTGCACAGGTCTGGCTGTGACAGTATGTCAGTGAAGAGCCAAAGCTTACTCAATAGAGTTAGAAAAACCTCTGCAAATAGTCAGGATAGATGTGGGAGGGAGGGAGGTTCCAACAAACATGAACCTGAGGAATTGTGACAGAACTATAAATCTGGTTTGGCTCTGATAGCCTAAAATCCATCCCAGAATGGCAGGAAAGGTGGAGATTTGGATCTTGAAACACTAGCAGGCTTTGCTATGTACTAACTCATTATTGTGTTAGTATTTGTGTGACAAGCATGTGGCTGAGTAAAAAGGAGAATGGTTTTGTGCAAGGAACATTGGCTGGGGTTGCAAACAAATATAACAACACAATGTAATAGATCTGCAATGGGTAGGTCATGTCAGGATCTCTCTACAATACCCAGCTATGAATTGCCCAGATTCATTAATGTGCATATCTGAAGTATATTGCCTGAGAAATCAGTAATATTGCTACAGGCACCAACATCAAAACATTTTAAGGTTTTATCTTAAACTTCTTTCATTCAGAATCTGTAAACATTATATGGTAACAGTTGTTTTTCTATAGATAATACAACAAAAACAACCACATTTCTGGCTCTCGTCTCAAGTCTGGAAATCCCATTTCTTGTAGCATTGGATAGTCTAGTCATAGGATATGTAATTCATAGCAGCTGATGCCAAACTAATGACCCCAACAAATTAGACATTTTGAATTATGCATCATGTCCACTCTAATCCTGTCATTTGAGCTAAAACCAGCGAGACTGTATGTGTGCTGGTGAAATCCCATTATTTGTTGTCAGCGATAAAGTGAGTTATTGTTTTTATTGTTACATTATCATACTTGCTCTATGAAGTAATTATTTATTACATTTTCAAACCGTATGTTTTATTTGGGAAACCAAGATCAAAGAGGCAAACAGTTGGCTCTAATGTTATTGGCAGCATGCAGGCTTTGGCTAATTAATATACTCCTAACTTTTTCTCCCTCCCCCCAAGTTAACCCTTGCTGGAGCTACAGCTAGGGTGACCAGATAGTGAGTGTGAAAAATTGGGACAGGAAGTAGAGGGTAATAGAAGCCTATATAAGAAAAAGTCTCAAATGTCAGAACAGTCACTATAAAATCGGGACATCAGATCACCCTAGCTACAGCAACAATTTTTGCTATCAGGATGGAGAAGTGTTAAGTAAAATAAATAATTAAGCAAAGTATTCCTGAAGTTGTTCTGCTTGGAGGAATATTGGATTATTTTGTTTTTCAAAGTTCCAAAAGTGGGTACTGACTCGTGCATAGAGCTGTGAAAAAATATGGCCCCATTTTCACAGTTTCCTCAGTAGTAATCTAAAAGTAATCAGTAATCTCCTTCTCCTGTGAGAAAGTAATCACTGGTATGTGGCAGATGACTGCTGAAACCAATAAGTGGTAGTAGATTAATTCTCCCCTGAAACTTTGATAGCTACGGTAAAGGCTGTCAGAAAATGGGTATGTGCTGTGTCGGGTGTTCTGGAGAAGAGTCACCCAAGTCAGGTTTGGCTCATCCTTTTGCAAACCTCGCTTACAGACAGCCCCCCAACCTGAAGAAACTACCCAGCACACAACAAAAACACCAACCCAGGAACCAAATCCTGCAACAAACCCCAGTTATCTATTCAAGGGACACCATAATAGGACCTGTCCACATCAGCCACATCATCAGGGGCTCATGCACGTGCACATCTACCACTGTGATATATGCCATCATGCGCCAGCAATGCCCCTCTGCCATGTACATTGGCCAAACGGGACAGTCTCTACGTAAAAGAATAAATGGACACAAATCTGACGTAAGGAATCATAACATTCAAAAACCTGTAGGAGAACACTTCAGTCTCTCTGGTCACTCAATTACAGACCTAAAAGTGGCAATTCTTCAACAAAAAAACTTCAAAAACAGACTCCAACGTGAAACTGCAGAACTGAAATTAATTTTCAAACTGGACACCGTCAGATTAGGCCTGAATAAAGACTGGGAGTGGTTGGGTCATTACAAAACCTAAACCTAATTTCCCCAATACTAAGTTCCCCCTACTGTTAGTCACACCTTCTTGTCAACTATCTGAAATGGGCCACTCTCGTTACCATTTCAAAAGTTATTTTTCCTCCCTTGGTATTCTGCTGTTAATTGAATTGTCTCGTTAGACTGACCTTATACGTGGTAAGGCAACTCCCATCCTTTCATCTGTTTATACCTGCTCCTGTATTTTCCGCTCCATGGATCTGATGAAGTGGATTCTAACCCACGAAAGCTTATGCCCAAATAAATTTGTTAGTCTATAAGGCCAGGTCTACACTAACCCCCTAATTCGAACTAAGGTACGCAACTTCAGCTACGTGAATAACGTAGCTGAAGTTTGAAGTACCTTAGTTCGAACTTACCTTGGTCCACACGCGGCAGGCAGGCTCCCCCGTCGACTCTGCGGTACTCCTCTCGTCTAGCTGGAGTACCGCAGTCAATGGTGAGCACTTCCAGGTTCGACTTATCGCGTCCAGACAAGACGCGGTAAGTCGAACCCAGAAGTTCGATCGCTTGCCGCCAAACTACCGGGTAAGTGTAGACCTACCCTAAGGTGCCACAAGGACTCCTCATTGTTTTTGCTGATACAGACTAACATGGCTACCACTCTGAAACCAAACCGAGGGTGTGATCCTGCCTACATTTACAAAAGTGAGGACCTTTTCAAGTGAGTTTGTGATGCCAGCAAGTGATGCCAGATGATAAATCAGTGAGAAAGGGAGAAAAGTGAGATTGCACAGAGATCAGGTGTGGAGAGGTAGGCTTGAGAGTCCCAGGACTACACCCTGCGATCACAAAACTCCCAAACTACTGCTGAACTTTGTCTAGTTTTGATAAAATGGCTAATTTATAGTTTGGCATTAAATGCCTGACCTTGACATGAAATCAAAACAAAAGTAGAAATGATGACTGAACTTTGAGATTTTGGTGATCATTTGAACTCAGTATTTTAAGTGTGAATCTGGGAGCACTAAACCAATGCAAACCAAAATTGAATGACTGCAAAGAAAAAACACTGTTTCTCATAGCTTATGTAGGGATTCTCTGATAAAAGCTGAGATCTTCTACCTTACTTATGTTTATTATTGTTATTATTTAACATTTATATTGTGGATCGGGTTGGGCCAGGCAGTGGTAGGCACTGAATCAATGTATAGTTAATTATAATCTCTGAACCAAAGATCTTACAACCTAAAAGACAACACATAATGGGTGGGTGAAATAAACAAGCCAATGGACGGGTGGGACAGATGAAGTAACAGGGATGGAATCCTGGCCCCATTGAAATCAATGGCAAAACTCTATTTGACTTCAGTGCACCCAGGCTTTTTACTCAGGAGATTTATAGTATGAACTATCAATGAATACAACTCTAACCTGCAGTAAGCCAATTGGGATAAGCAGTTACAGGAATCATAGCTCACCTCCAACTTTGCCATTATCAAAGGCCAAATTTCTCTCGTCGTCATTGCAAAGGTAAGCTGCAAGAACCTGAGTATTTGGTCAGTGTGCTTAGCTTTCACCCCAGAACTTCAGCACGCCAGACCAAATTCAGCCCTGACATAAATGGACACAACGTTCATTGATATCAGGGCTCAATGTGGTCCATTATGAAACCAGGAGCTGACAAGAAATAAAGAGGAAAAAAAAGCTGTCTTAAAAATCTCTTGTTATCCAAAGTTAACTGCTAGGAACGGCCTATGGTAAAAGTCGTTTACAAAGTACGGTGACAACCAATTTAGAGGGGCTTATTGCTACAGTAAACTTTAATACCAGCAATATTTTCAATAGACAGTGGTGTCTGCAGCACATTTTGGACAGTCCTCATTGAAAAACTGGTCAAAATGTAATGGTACTGAGCAAAACTAGTACCGGCCACATTTTAAAATGTATTTAACCTTTCCCACCTTTACCTAATTAATGAACTTTACCACTTTCTTCACACACACAAAAAATAGTCCCTAATTCACTCCTGCCATACCAATCAATTTAACTGTGCAGTAATACTAATGGAAGTGGGGGAGAGGGATGGTGTGAGAGAGAGAACACATAAATGGTTTCTTTGAGCTGTAAGGAAAGGAATAGAGAACGTTAACAAAGAATGTAATTTAATACCTAATCAATTTACTGATTGGATTTTCCATGAGATTAACTTTGAGTCCAGAATGAATTGCATTGATCTCAGAAACAGCTATAATGACCACCAGTGGTATGAGGCTGTAGTGGTATAAAAATGATAATGTCAGAGATTTTAAACAGCTACTATAGTTAATTAAATATGCTCAGATAACATTACAGGTCAAACATAAACCCACAAAAACAGGGAAATTCTGAGGTGAGGCTTCCAGAAAGTCTGTAATTCTGCCTGTTGTGCTTACATATTTATTGCCGCACACACGGCCTTTTATCTGGGGTCCCAGAGCAGTGGATTATCTTACATACCAAAGGGGTGAAACCTGCGCTCAGATAAATATGCAAAATTCCCTTTGACTTTCATGCATTTTGTGTATGTATTTCCAAGAGCAGTATTTAGCTTTATTCAATACCTCTGAGGCAGTTTAAGATTAAAAACAAACAAACAAACTAGCTGTGCTCAGAACAGGAAGGAGGGCAGGCAAAAGTTAACTTTATGTTCCATCTGATACTGGGGCCAATAGGTCATTTTGGCAGCCAGGTATCAACCAGATATGCCAGTCACAATAAAAGTCAGGCTATGACTTTCACATGTCAGGTCAGTAAAATGTTAAATAAAATAATGTAGTCATTCATGGTTCATTATGTTAATTTATGTAAATACATATGCAAATTAGCCATGGACTTCGTGCTCCTGAGAAGTTGTTAGTGTGGCCCTTGGTGCCACAGAGAATATGTACCACTGGTTTAGGCCATAAATAATATGTGGCCATTTTGGAAGCTCCACATCCACTGGTACAGAATTATTCTAATAGATAAACAGGGGTATGTGCATGGCATTATCTCTGCAAGTTACTTTGCAAGTGTTGATCATTTCAGTTCATAACACTATGCCTGGAAACGTGGACCAACTTTGGGTACAGGAAATGAATGAAATGATCCTAGGAGGTGTAACTTAAAGGAGATAACATTTTGCTTTGATTCTGTTATGGGCTGGGGGGGGGAGGGTTGAATCTGTTTTTTGTGCACTTGAAATATGGATGTATTATTTCATTCTGTTTTTGATGTGAAAGCAGTTCAGAATTGCCTCAGGTTATTCTTTTGAAATCTCTGTGATATCATCCAGCTAGAATTATGCGCACATATTTTCTAAATTCTGCAAGGAAAAGAGCTGAATTCTCTGTGACATTTACCTTATAATATCTTGGCAAAATTATTTCTCTTTTTTCCTCAGAAACCTATTTCCCATCTTAAAATCCATCTCCTGGAGTGTTTAATGTCTTTTAAAATCTTTATTACTGTGGCCAATACAACTGCAGTATGCAATAATAAATATATAAATTTCCCACAGGTTTATCACATTTTCCAGACCAGATAGTTCTTCATTTTCTGGAGAATCCTTTTACATGTTCTAGGATGCTGCCTTGTGAGGACCAAATTTTGCCCTGAGATATGTATGTGCAGCTCTCATTGAACTTACTTGGAGATGAACATGCATATCCGAGAGAAGAATTAGATCCTAATTATTTAGCTCAGTGTGACTTTTCCCATATAAATTAATTTCAGACTGATTCTTCAGACTGATTCAGTTCAGTTGCCATCGGGGCCGGCTCCAGGCACCAGTGCAGGAAGCAGGTGCTTGGGGCGGCCAATGGAAAGGGGCAGTACATCCGGGTCTTTGGCGGCAATTCGGCGGCGGGTCCCTCGCTCCCTCTCGGAGGGAAGGACGGCCGCCGAATTGCCGCCGAAGAATGAAGCGGCACGGCAAAGCTGCCGCCAAAGTGCCACCAATCGCGGCTTTTGCTTTTTTTTTTTTCTTCACCGCTTGGGGCGGCAAAAAAGCTGGAGCCGGCCCTGGTTGACATTTTCCTCATCTGTCATTCCATTTTTAATCTCGTTCAAGGCATAAATACCATAATTCAATAGCTTCAATTGCTCATAAATGTTTCTCCTCAGCTACACCCAAATCTTTAAAAGTGCTCTGTCCTATGAATTCTCAGTGACCCAGTTGAGAAACTGAAGCCCAGACAGGTGTCACAACGAAGCCTCTGTATGGTCTCCGCCATTCTACTGATTATCTGGGCTCAGTCATACAAGATACCAAGCACTTTGGCCCCACTCTAGCAAAGGATTTATATGCTTAGCTTTAAGCATGTGAGTATCCCCACTGAAGTCAATTGGACTGTTCACGTACTTAAAGTTAAACACATGGTTAAAGTGTTTTACTGGATCAGGGACAAAGTGCTCAGTACTTCACAGGACTGAGCTCTTTATGACTAATTCATGCATGATGAGATCTTGTCTCCCCTCCAAATTCCACACATGCTACTTTCAGTCCAGTGTGCCATTACTTCCATTTAAACATTTGTAAATAGCAGTCTGAGATGGACAAGGCATTCTAGGATGTTGCAAGCCAAACGCTATAATTTAAAAAACTGCAAGGACATCTATGGGGCACAAGACGGTGGTGAAGATAAAATCCTAACGGGTGTCAGTATCTCTGTGTTAGGCTTGATCTTATAGGTGAGTAACTGGAGGGTTATGCTCCAACAACAGTGAAGTCTGTATTTTTCCTCCTCTGGTACTAGTGTTAGTTTAGAATAACCAGAATAAGACAGCCCCACTGGGGCCCAAAATAATTCCAACATTGCTTGTGTCCAGTGGAGGTCATCCGTACTGAGAAAAATGCTGGGCTTTCTCTAATGCCTTAAACATCACATATTGTATGTGCTATTAATCTATATGTAGGGCCAGGATCTAGCTCACTCTCGCTAGTGTACATCAGGAGTAAATCCATTGAAGTCAATGGGGTTACACTGGTGTAAAACTGGCATAGTTCTTAGGAACTGGCACATTTACAATTGCCCACATGGCTGCTTTTGCTTGGCAATGGCTTGAGCTCAACAGATTCTGTGAATTTTGATGCAGGGCACTGTGTAAGCTGGTACTAATGAACTGTGCAAGTTCTGCCTGGTGGTGCAACCAGCAGAAAATTCCAGTTGAGATGAATCTGCCAAGTCCTGCCTGGAATGACACTGAATGGCATCTATTAATGTATAACTGTCTGCATGAATCATCCCCATCTGCATCTCCTGTGGGATATGATACCCAGTTTTTCCAAGCACCTGACAGCCTCTGAGGACTTGTCACACCTTTCTTGGCATGCAGTGTGAAAATAGATACAACTCTACCTACTGCTATATGTCAACTGGTGGCGAAGTAAAACCTCCACCATCCTACTGTGATGTAAGAATTTCCTGGGCAACCTTTCTTACATTAAGAAATTGTAAACACTTGTCTTCAGTCTATTGTTAATGCTGACTTTGCCTCCATCTGAGAGCAGAAGCAGAGCCTTTGACTTATATTTTAGCAGAAAGTCTTTTTATGATGTCCTGAGGCAATGAAAATTTGATTCATATTTATAAATGGCAATAGTGGCCACTGAATTTGACATTATTTGCCTGAAGGGGATAATAAAGTTTTATGAGTTTTTGCCAATATTTGCTTACTTGCAGATGTGATTAGACAAGGGCAAGTGCCTTCTTAGTACTGAGACTCTGTTGGGGGAAAACAATACTTTGAAGCTTACAGCATATTAATAAAGGAAAAGCTTACAGAGATTTATGTACTTTGAAAAGGAGTATTTAAAATGCCAAGATTAAAAGTCTATACTTGAAAGGTGCTTTGTTGGTGCACAGACTAAGATATAAGCCATTCTCAATAAACCCAATGGCTGATCACAGCCCCCGGGGGGGTTATATCTGCTTTCTTTGTATATATCATTTGCTCCAGTGGAGCCATTGGCTCTGACATTCTCTTCCCACAAAGGAATAATAATCTGTGTGTGCTTGCCAGCATTTGTGTGTTTGTAGACACGACCAGACAAGGACAAATCCTCCCTCCTATCCCCCACCTATTTTTCAGTTAGACACCACTGAGGGGAAAGCAGTGCCCTAAAGGCTGCCAGCCAACTCGAGGATGTGAAAGCGTGCATGTAAGGACAACTCACAGACAAGTTTATTTGCCAGAATTCCAGTTTTCAATGAAAAGAAATCATACTGTACTGTAACAGGCGGGCCACGTTTGCCTGCAACACATCACTCTGTCAGCAGGGAAGGATCCTGATGGAAGTGTGTTTCCAATTCGCTGTTGCAGGTGACTTGACACCATCTAGATATGAGAGTCACCCTCTGGAGAGAGAGGACCTAGGCTTGGTGGGGTTCTTGACCTTTTCTGTTTTACTGGGATAGCATTTTGCACTACTTCCTTCATCCCCCATCATCCACACTCTACCCACCCCTTTCAGTTCCTCGCTGTTGTCCCATGCCTTCTGCTTAATCATTCTGTGTGACCCTTATTTTAAGGATGTTAATAGAAAATTGGGCCAGCTGTTCCCATGTCTGCCAGCTATGATGAGGACTTGGGCAAATAGGTATGAATAAAATAAACACAGGCTTGAACTTTCATGGAAAAACTAGAATGGAAACACTTTTAAATCCAAAAAAGGATCTCTTTCTTCCCCATTATCTTTCATTTTCTTTTGCCTCAGTGCTTCCTTATTTCTTATTCCTGATAGGACTGGCGTGGAAGTGTTAACATATTGAGTAAAAGGCTGGCATTTCTGGTTTGAACTGAAGCAGGGAATGCCTGAAATCTCACAAGAAATCCTGCTCTTGGGAAATGTCCAGCCAAGTTTAGCAGACTCAAAGGGCCACATTTTTAAAAAAGACACTGAGGTTTGCATACCATCACACACAACTTCACATGCACATTTGTGCAGGCAATTGGGGTTAATGAATGTATAAATCAGATGATTCTGTGTCACTGTCACAGCTAGCCATTTGCATGTGCAACCACACAATTTGCATGTAAATATAACCATGTGCAGAGTTTTTTTCTTAGAGACCTTGGACCTTTTGAAAAAACATAGTCCAAAACATTCAGATTTGGTAGTTCCAAACTCTTAAATGCTTATCCAAATTGAACCTGTGAATGTTTTCAGGGTTCTTACCATTCTATGCCTCCGTTTCCCCATCTGAAAAATGGCAAAAATACTTACCAAGAGTGAAATAAGCGCTAAATAGGATCGAGGTAGAGTCTTCAAAGTTATGAGCTGTTGCTTCACAATAATTATTTAAAGTAGCTTGCTTCTTTCCTTCACCTTTCATTTTATATTGGGGGGCGGGGGAAGGGGAGAGAGAAAGACAAACCAATACAGAACAGTTTAATTTCTAGTTTGGCTTGTATTCACCTGAGTGTCTCTTCTCCCCAGGTGAAGGAGTTGTGGAGAGTCTGCCAGTTCACTCCCTAGTTCATTAAAAAGCACACTAGTAAAAAAATAAGTGCTACTAAAGTTTTAGTTAGGTTAAAAGGCAGGGCAGTTGCTGCATAATTTATTATTGATTTTGGGGTTGTTTTTTTTAAAACATTTCAGTTTCTGAGATTCAACAGGAGTGCACGGTATATATCTAGTTGCCATGATTGCAAATTTAAAATAGGTCAGAATTATAAATAAAACCTAACCAGTCAATTGGTAACAAACAGCCCAACCCCACCCCACTGCCAGCATACTTGAAAAGAAATGTTTTTGTCTGTTCAGCATAACTGTAGCAATGTTAGATATTTAAAACACTCATTCCAGCATTTAATGATATCTAACTTGTTTACCTTGCAATGCCAATTAGAGGTGAATGATGAGACAAATCATATTTAATAACAATCAAGTGCAATTGTACATTTATTACCAATGTAATTTTGAGTTAAAAAGTAACAAGATTTATCCTATAGCTGGTACTTCCTAAATCACAACGGGACTCTTGTAATAATCAATATTTAATTAACTTATAATTACTCACAATAACTGCCTTTTAAATGCAAATTAAATGCTTCTTTGAGACATTTTAAGTGTTACTCATTTCTCCTATTAGATCAGTTTACATAGTGCTTACTACTAAGATTTATCCTTATTGGTGGTGGAGGCATTTGGAGTCTCAGAAGATATGTTTTGCAGAACATTAGTGAAAACCCATGCATATAAGGGCTTACTAATTTCTCCTTTGTATTTATCTTAAAAACATCTAATGATTTAACAATTATAATATTAACATAAAGCATATGCTGCGGGCAATCCTCTTTAACTTGCATACGCACATGGCATGCCCTTGTTCTGCAGTGATTCATTCCATTTAGTCAAAGTGAATTGACAAGAGATATGCAAGTTTTAATATAAAACAACATCCTCAGATCTTATTCAGTTTTAACTCCGGCAACATTCTCATTGATTTCAGTGGGAATTTGCCTGAGTAAGAACCTCTGGAGTTGGTCACACAGGCCACTTTACAAAGAAAGTCAATCGTAAGCTCAAGAAGAAAGTAAGCTTAAAAGAGTTGGTGATTCAGGGCCCGGGTAGATGGTTTTAAATAGATAGTGCTGCAGCATCGTGTACTGTGGAAAGCTGTCTGTTTCAGTCCTTGTGGGGTTTGCTAAACTGAACAGCAGATTAGATTTGCAGAGGTTGATAGACTTTCAGGTTCACTTTGTGTTTCAGCTTTGCACAAAACCTGAGACTTGAAATGAAACTGTGTAATGTATTAAACCAGTGAGTTCTCCCCACTTCCTCCTTCCCTACAAGAAGTTCCCAGACTCCTCTTTTGTGAAGGAATAATTCCATCTCACTCCAAAGTCTTTTGGGGAAAGATGAGCTGCCATCCCCCACATTTGCAGGAGCTAGTACTGTAAGTCTCTTGCTCTCCCAATCCCTGAAAAGGTCTCTTGGGTGGGTGGGCAGGAGGCAGGAGGATTAGGGAAATTTAAGTGAAAGTTCTTATTCTGGTTCTGATTTTTGACTTTTTAAGAATCTCTGAAGTTTCCTTAGTTACCATGTGTGATAGGATTTGGTGCATCTCAGGCCCCAGGCTCAGCTAGGCAGTAAGAGCAGGAGATTTTCCTGATCTTCTGCACTAGATTGGGGTCAAGCAAGGCCTTCAACCATACCAAAGAGTACTTCAGGGATAGGAGAGGTAGCCCTCCTAATGACTGCAGGAGGGAAGAGCAGGCCAATAGGCTGCCCTCTAGGAAGTATGGGAATATTAAGGGGAGTGTTGCAGACCAACAGATCTATGCATCATACAAACTCTTAGCCCCTCTAGCTAATTTTCAAATAGGGGATAGTTGTGGGTATAGAGGGAAGGAATGGGGTCGAGCAAAACAAGCAAAGTTGCCTCCAGTACTCCAAAGGATAGTGAGGCTGCCCTGAGAAGGCATTCACAAACTAGGATAGTTTAGCGTGGTTTAGGGTTGCCAACTTTCTATTGGCACACAACCGAACACCCTAGCCCTGCCCTCTTCCCTGAAGCCCCGCCCCCAGTCACTACATTCCCCCTCCCTTCGTGGCTCGCTCTCCCCCACCCTCACTCACTTTCACTGGGCTGGGGCAGGGGGTTGGGGTGCAGGAGGGGGTGAGAGCTCTGGGCTGGGGTGCGGGCTCTGGGTTGGGGCCAGGGAAAGGGGCTTGGGGTGCAGGAGAGAGCTCTGGGTTTGGGGGTCTCAGGGCTGGGGCTGGGGGTTGGGGCACGGGCTTACCTCCAGTGGTGCAGCAGGGCTAAGGCAGGCTGCCTGCCTGTCCTACTCCTGGCTCCGTGCTGCGCCCCAGAAGCGGCCAGCAGGTCTGGCTCCTAGGCGGGGGGGGGCGAGGCAGGAGACTCCGCGGCACGCGCTGCTCTTGCCCACAGGCACCATCACCCCCAGCCAGTGCTTGGGGCAGAGGCAGTGTTTGGCCAAGATGTGAAGAGCAAATGAATGGGTGGAGGAGTAAATAGACAGCATGGAGCAAGTCCATGGAGTGTTTTGGATATTGGTAGGGCAGTTTTGAATGGGATTCAGAGATTAATAGAAAGACAATGTGGGAAACAGAGACGGGCATGATCTGGTCTCATTTTCTAGTAGAGTTAGAGAGCTTTTTGGACTCACTTAAAGTTTAGAGAGTCAGGATTTAGGAAGACCATAAAAGAGGGAATAGCTGTCATTGAGATGGGAAATGATTAAGCATTTTAATGGTGGCTGCAGTTAAGCTTCAGTAAACCTGAGGAAGAGGGTGGGCCTCCTAGTGAAAGACAGGTTCTGCATAGCAGCTAAGCTGGGGACAAGCTGATTAAACTACAAACCTCACCCCCTCCTGAAGGTCTTAAGGTAGAGTTATAGCCAGGTATCTGAACAAAACCTAGGCACTCTAAGGCCCTATCCGCAGTAGGAAAATGACTTATGGTTGATAATGGCTGCCACCTTCAGGCTCACCCAAACCCATCCTCATCTAGAGTTGAAAACAGGAAGTTCATGGAATATCAGGGTTGGAAAGGACCACAGGAGGTCATCTAGTCCCACCCCCTGCTCAAAGCAGGACCAATCCCCAACTAAATCAGAGGCTCATGCACTAAGCTCCAGTGCTCCCAGGTTCAATCCCGACGACCGGGGTCTGTCAGCGTTACATTGGGGGGACACATTTTGTTTGAATGGACCCTGCTTAGTCTGCCCCAGAGATCCCTGAGTGCCAACTGGCGGATGATGCACAGAGGTTTACAGGCATCCCCTGGGGCTGGTATATGCATAATAATTCACCAATGGAGGGGCATGTGAGGTCTCCACTGAGCCAGTAGGCCGCTAATGAGCTCAATCTTTGCAAAATGATGATAATATGCACACACTTTTTTTTTAAGCGCCTGATGCTTAACTCCCTATCAACCACAGAGTCGTTTTCCTCATGCAGATGGAACCTTGGGTTGGATTATGCCGGAAAGGCAAAGGCTTAGTCTCAAGCAAAAACAAAAGCCTTTCTGAGATCATTAATGACTCTTTTAGAGGGCTCAGTGAGCCAAACACAAAACCCTTATGGAATAAAGCTATAGGATTTAATAGTATCTTTTCCATAGTTTGTATTTTTATTTAATCATCCTTTAGCATTTAATAGAGAATCGTATCCCTGTATTGCTATTCTATAGGATGGTTCAAAAAACCTATAGAAAGGATCATTCTCTATTAAAGAGATTTTAAAAATTATTTCTACAACCTCCTATATGATGCTAAAATCCTATAGGATTTTTATTCTTCTATTCTAGTGGACTCTTCTATAAAGAAAGGAGTCGTTCACTGCAATTCTCAGAGTTGCTGAAGAGATTCTAACATGGGGTCATAGGAGAGGGAATGGCTGAGAACAGCTTATGTGGGCATTGTAACTGGCTGAAGAATAAATATGAAGTCATTTTTCAGCACTGAAAAACCAATTAATTTCACATATATACATTCACTTTAAAGTAACAAAAATGTAAAAGAAACATAACCGCAAGTAATTTAAAATAAAAAGAGCCTAATAATCTATGACCGTTTCAGATTCTGTGTAATATTGACAGAATCAGTGCACTTGGCAGTTATGCCTTAATGGAAGCACCTGAGTGACATTCGCAATAAATGATTAGCTGAAAAGCATGCTCCCTGCTGGGCCAGCAGGGTTTGTTTTGCTCTATTAGCCTGCAATATTTAAAACATGTGACTGCTGAAAGAGACCCACAACATGTGCATAATAGAAATTAGGTAGGGAATAATGAGGAGGAGGGGTTGTTTGTTGGCAGCTATATTTTTTAATAAATCTTATCTTACTACAGCAACAAAGGATTTTTCACAGGGATTCAGTTAATTTGCAGCTTTAATAAATGAGAGACTTTTGGAAGAGAGGTATATGAAGACAGAAAGCATAGGTGACATCTGACTGTGAAAAGATAAGAGATTTCACCCGTTTCCTTGATTGTGGGTTACACATGGTTTATGTGAACTGAAGTTTAAAAATCAATTAACTGCATCTTCCACAACATTGTCCACATTAATTATGTATAAAACACATATAGGAAGCTATAAAAACAGAAACAGCTTCATGCCTACTTATAACACAGACTACCCAAGTTCAAGGGACATACTACCTTCCCTTAAATATTTCCCCCTCCCACCCAGCGTCTGCTGCGCTGTGAAATTTTAATATCTCATCAAATATATAGCAGCCATAAACTACAGTCCCTTCGTATATAGTTTCAAAAGCAAGAAGGAGAACCTTCTTTGTAATGATGTAAACCTACCAAATGAAATAACTCTCTGGGATGTTGAATGCTAAATTATGAGTGATTATTTATTTCTAAATTCATTACAACTTTGGCATTTTTATTGCCTGCTTAATTTCTTCCAGCTAAACCACAGAAGTCATTATCTTTGATATAAGCAATGCACCTATTAGAATTTCCAGATTTGCTTTCTAGCTGCTTGGCTTCCAATGCCAGGTGATTGGGCCATGCAGTGGAATGTTATTGCAGCAGATTCCAGCATCAAATATGCAGAAATAGAAAAAAGGTTGCCATGCAGAAATGAAACAAAGGTTGCCATAAACTTTGCCTTCAAGAAACTCCAAAGCACTTTTCAGACATTAATCAGTTAAGCCCCACAACAACTTTCTGAGGGAGGGGAAACTGAATCAAAAAGTTTAAGGAACATGCTCAAGGTCACAGAGTGAGTCATTAGCAAAGCAGGGAATGGACCCCAGAAGTTCTCATTCAGTCTCCTGATATAACAGCTAGATATCACTCCGCAGTTATGTTAAGAAAGATATATTTGAAAGCATTTAGGAATGAATGTTTATTCCAGGACGCTGTCTCACCTGGACTGAGGCCACATCATCATCTGATACCATCATATATTGGTGCACCCATGGAAATAACAAGGGAGACTACATTTGCTTTGCTAGAAGAAAGAAACCTATTTTGTACTGAAGTCTGAGTCAGGTCCTAGGGTATAATGAAGTCTGAGCTACATATATTCCCACTCAGCTACATGACAGCAAAGGTTTTGGGTTTTGTTTAGGGCGCATGCAATGTTGTGATATTTGTAGAACTATAATCAAGTACTATTGTAATCAGATCTTTGGTTTTAGGCCAGGAACGTAACCATTGCCCACCATGTTGAGCACTTCACAACTGACTAATATGGATTTTTTTGGCCTTCCTCCGAATCATCAGGTATTGGCCATTGCCAGAGGCAGGCCACTGATCTGGTGTGGCAAATCCTATGTTCTACTGAGCTCTGCCTTCAGTGTCATTTTACAAACTGGAGCCAAATAAAAATCAAGATAACAAAGAGCCCTAAAAGAAGCAGAAGACAGAATAAGCAAACAGGGCACTACTCTAAATATAAGCGTTGTAGTTAATAGAGATGGTCCAACAATAATCACCAAATACATTTAGCAAATATTCCCTTTTTATCTAATTTATTCCATAGAGTTTTAATTCTTAAAAAAAGCCAGTCAGAGTCTATTTCATGAAAACATTATTCCACAAATACAGGCAATGTCAATCAAATACAAACTTAGAATTTTTTCTTGGTGTTCAGCCGGCTTTTTTGGGCATTATGCTGGTCAATAGTATAACTTACACTCATGTATCCAAGAGCAGACACATGCTCAAATCAAGGTATCTCTGTGTCTCGCTTCTTCAGTAGCCTAGTGTTTTGCCTAACGATATGAAGGTGGGTTACACAGTATGCCCATATAAGGTGACCATAGCAACATCCTGCCTTTATTGTAAAGCACATGAAGGGCCATTACTTCACACACATACTCTAAGGAAGGGGTCAAGAGACTAGCTTTATTGATCCACTACTTGTGACTTGGTCTCTAGCATGTTTTTCATTCATGTGGGAAGTGGATCCACAAATAACTTTGCCTGGGCAAAGCTCAAGCTGTCACCTGACAACCACAAACTG
Source organism: Trachemys scripta elegans (assembly GCF_013100865.1). NCBI lineage: Eukaryota > Metazoa > Chordata > Testudines > Emydidae > Trachemys > Trachemys scripta. The sequence goes on from NC_048303.1 coordinate 106,509,513, forward strand.
TTACATGTTTCCTTGGTGTGAGCTGTCTGACAAGAAAGTGGATAGATGAGCTTCTCACCCTGCCCTCTATTATGCAATCCCTATCCCCACAATGCACGTGCGCATGCGCGCACACACACGCGCTGGGGTGATAGAAGAGAGAACCTACTATGTAGTGCAGGAGAGAAAATTATGCTTCCACAAAAAAGAATATGCACCACCCGCCCCCCTCCAGTAACTATGATAATTACAACTAGTATATACTGGCCTGGACATGCCGGAGAGGTGTAGCATACCTGAAATTCCTATTTACTTCAGTGTTGTTCTTCTCACACTAACCTTTAGACAGACCAGCCATGAGTAAGTTTACACACTGAGTCTGCTATTTCTGCAGAAAGAATGCTGATATATTAGCTAATTCTTTTGCGGATGTAGTTCAATTTATAAAATATCAACGCCCCTCTGTGCATTGTAAATTGGACAATCGCCGTATGCCCTGCTTTTATTAATACATGATCATTGATCACACTGTGGAAAATCAATGTTCCATCAGTATTATGCCATGTACTATAACTCAGTGATATATTTCTTTAAAGAAGCGTTAAGGATCTAAAGTACCTTGCTGAAAAAATACACGTGGACAATGAAGCATTGCTCTGCTCCTGCTGATGTTGTGGCTAGAAGTATTTATTTCAATAAACATTAGCACACCTAGTCTCTCGCTAAACTGTAGCCAAATTGTCGTCTGTTCCATATAAATCTAATACCAAATTTTGCCCTAGTATGAGCACTGTAACTCCATTAAAGTTGGTGGTGTTACAGTCACTTAAACAAAGTCTACGTTTTGGCTATTGGTAGCCAGGGAAAGCTGCTGTGTGCTCAGCACTATTAAAAATCAGATCATTTATTCAGGTGCTAAAATATGATATTAGAGGCCTAGCACGTGACACCCATTATTGAAAACAGCCCTTGCATCCAGAGGTGCTGTAACTAGAGGTGCCGAGGTGCTTGGCAGCATGCCCTGGCTTGAAGTGGTTTCCAGCATATACAGGGTTTAGAGTTTGGTTCAATGGCTCTCAGCACCCCCACTATATAAATTGTTCAAATGCCACTGCTTGCATCTAGAGTTGGTCACATCATTCATAGTAAACAATTTATACAACAAATTTCAGCCTCCTTTCCCCGTTAAATAATCTATCAATGTTTAATTTTTATGAATTTGTTTCCAATTTGTAGTTAATCAAAATACTCCATGCTGTCAAATTTCAGCTTATGACTTGTTTGTGACCCATACTTGCTCTCGGTATTCAGTATTCATTATTTACACTGCATTATTAGTCATCTTTAGTCAGATGCTCTTTTAACTGTTCCCTGAGTGGTGAAATATTATAAAAACATATCAAGTCACTAGGCCTTTGATTCTTTCAGGGGGAGGATGGAAGCCATTTGGGAAGCTATGAAGAGTTAGACTATTTAAGCCTTTTTAAACCTCCTTCTATTCTTAGCTATTTGTGTCAGGCCTTTTCTGATGCATTACTGCATGCATCTGATACATCCTGGAAAAAATAGGTTATTACAGTGCCATGGGTGTGATGATATCACAGGGGGAGATTTACAATTAATTTTCTTCTTATCTAAGAAATTGTTTGTGATCTCAGCCACAGCTGGTTACAGCCAGATTCCCTGTTTGGGGCAGGATGCTGGTGAGGGGTTTTGTATAGGTGCTGCTAAAGATGTAGTCACACAGATTTATGTATCTCTCATTCTGCCATGGAGTCTTTCTAGATGGTGGCAGACAACCATACTGCAGTACTCAGCTGACTCATCAAAATGTCTGACCTATTTATGGGCCTGCAAACATTCCTGTGCTTGTCGGTACCTGGCAATTCAAAATTTCTGCTTTTGACCAACTCTAAATGTTTAGCAACTATAGCAATTGTTGCTCACTACACAGCCGAAAAGATAGACCAAACGTTTTTCAAGGTCTTCTTCTTCTTCAGTGTTAGTACCCTGAATGGTTCTACGTGAGTGTTATTAAAACAGAAAATGTTGACTGAATCACTACATGTTTGAAAAAGTAGTTGCCTCTGGAAATGGAAGGGTCACATCCTAACTTGGGGATAAAGTTGCAAAGCTGGTATAAAGCACAGCATTGAAGTGTATTTAATAGCTCACCACAGAGTCACATTTGGGAACATAGTAGTTCTAAATAATAAATAAAACAGTGGTTTTATTACTTTTTAGAAAAATTAATGGAAATATTTTGTAGCGAACTCTCACATGACTAAGGCTCCCTTATTTTTACGGAACACTTTGCCAGACATTTATGTTTAATTTATATGGAATTCTATGAAGTATCATAAATATTTTATCAAATAGATGAAAAAAAAGGATATTTTGTGAATACTTATTCACTATTTAAAAATATATATATATATTGTTTTGTGTTTGCATATTTGCTTATTCACAAGGCCACATGCAGAAATCTTTATGGAATTTTTACAAGGTCTTTACTCAGGCAAAACCCCCTTTGGGGATTTGGTCTAATATTTGCTAATTTGCAACACAGCTTTCAGCCATGAATATGGATTAGCAGGGACTCTGCTTTTAGGATTGAACAAATATGTGCATGTAGTTGTGGTTGTGCCCAGCATTAAGGTGCAGATTCTGGTGCATGTAAACAAATACGGCACACGCAAACATGTGCAGTCATCTTTGTATGAATGAAAAATCTGGCCCTGTAATGCCGAAAATTAGAGCCAGACTGCTTGATGTTTAAAAGATTAGATGGATGGTTTTGTAGTTCTTCCTGTGTTTCACAAGCACATTTTCATTGCTGCAGTAAATTTCTGCAGTCACAAGTGCTTACTATTGTGCATCATGTCAAACAAACAGTTAGGTGCGCTGTGAAAAGGGATTACAGGTTGTAGTATGTGAAACAGCAGGTGGGTTAAGCCACTCTGCTAATGTAATTTACATAACATTCAACTGATTATCAGAAGCAAATAATATAAGTTAAGGAATGTTGGAGGATGAAATGTAGGGTAGGAATCCATGTACAGTATCTACACTAAAGTTTAGACAAATATTTAATGGACTGTGCAAAACCAGCATTAATTTCTTTAAATTACATTGATTTCAGCCAGTCTTTGCTGAAGCCTTGCTGATAACCATTGCATTAGGGATAAAAGGTGAACAGGTATTCTCAAAACAGAGAAGAGACTGACATGCCAGGCAGCTAGAATTCAGTACTAGTAGGAGTGATTAGGCTGTGCCATCATCCAAACTGCCCATGGCTGACAAAAGGACATATCATTGGAGCAGCAGCAGCAGCAGACCCCTCATTGCATTGAGAAGGGGAGGCTGGTGTTGGCAGATAAGTGACAGAAAGCTTGACTCGTCACCATATTTTATGAAAAGGCCAAACAAAGGGCCAACGTGTAAATGTGCAGTTTTAAGACAATATTGGAATAAACACACACACACACACACACACACACTCACACTCACTCTGCAGCTCATAATGAAAGAGAAGAGCGGTGTTCTCTCAGCTTGAGTTACTGAAACTTTTATGTCTTTGTATGAGTCTGGCTCACTAGACTACCATCATTTCAAATTGGTTTGAGGAAGATCCCAGGTCATCACCAATAATCCAGTTCCTTTAGAGGTCCAGCCCTCTAAACCTATCAGGTTTCTTGATGCCTCTGCTTTAGGGAGAGTTGCTGGAATGAAGGGTTCTCTTTGCCCTCCTGTTTCACATGGTGACATTGTGGGACGATGTTTGTGCCTCAGTGCAAAGGCACCATGGAAATGTTATCCTATGCTGGTGCAAGCTTTTTATCTTGGAGGAAATAACTAAAAGATAGTAACAGTATTGGTAACACAGGTATACCTTTAGAACCACGCCTGTCATATTTGGCAGCCACAGCTTCACCAAACCCACATAGATAGTTTGCATGGGTTTAGATTTCCACACAAAATCATGTGTCTGACTAACATTAGTATTTATTACTAATAAACAATAATATTTACATTTATATTCTTATGTTGACACAATCAAGAGAACTGTATGAAAAGTTTCACAGCAAAAATGAAACTGGTACAGTTTGCAGACATTTTCAAAAAGGCAAAAAAAATACCCTGTCTTGCCGTAAGTCGCTTTAACATTGCACTTAGGGTCTCTTCCAACCCTAATCTTCTATGATTCTAAGTCATCTAGTCCAACCCCCTGCTCAAAGCAGGACCAACCCCAACTAAATCTTAGCAAATGTACAAGAGGACGCCTGTTGAGGAAAAAAGAATATTTTCAAAAAATCTCAAAATATGGGAACATTTTTAAAATGCTTTGAGTCTGGATGATATTGGGCAAACTGCTGTGGCTCAAATTGTCATAACATTTTGCATACTTTTTCAGGTTCATATAAAATGGTCACAAAATGGAAGGCAGAAATTTCCCAATATGCGACAAAAAAACAATGCGCAACAAGTTTATATTGGTACTTACCTTGAAAATGAACTGACCCTTAACCCATTTACTCAGACTCGCCAAAGCTGCAAAAGTGGGCTCCCTTCAAAGCTACCAGTTTTCTTCAATAAATAAGTGCTTGTCTACATAGGGAATTATTCCAGAAGTGCTCTTCTGGATTAACTCCTTGTGCGGATGCTCTTATTCCAGAATAAGAGTGCTTTATTCCAAATTAGCCATTAAACTAATTTGGAATAAGGCACTCATAATCCAAAATAAGAGCATCCAAACATGGAGTTAATCAGAAATACTTAATCTGCTTTAAATTAACATCCTATTTTACTCTGGATTAATTTTCATGTGTAAAAAGCCCTAGTATAACTTTACCTCAGTACTTTCAGTAGTCAAAATATTCCCTACAAGTACAGGAAAGTTTGGGGCAACTTTATATATCTTAAACAAAACTAGCAATGGAAAAAAAAAAACCTCTCATGCATGGGGATAGGTTAGTTTTTCATTGGTTTGAAACAAGCCATCCTATCTATTGGTGCCTAAACCCCATTCAGTCTAATTTTCCTGTCCATTTACAACGGAACAGAATGTAAACTGTATAAAATACAGGATATAGTGCATGTACTATACAGCCTATATGTGTTTTGTACTTCTTGTGATCTGAGTAAGATTGTCCATGTTAAAAAAATGTTCATGATTATTTGCAAAGCTCTCTTATATGAGCATCCTTAAACTTGGGTCTCTGCTAACATTTTTTTCTTGTCTTCTACTTGTATTTTCCTCGCTCTCTCTCTCTCACACACACACATACACACTTTCCCCTTAATTTTATTTTGTTTTTTCACATATCCAGTCCTTTCCCATCACAGATATATTTTAAACAGAAATGAGCTGGTGGCAGAACTCCCACTACCTACTGTCACCTACAGGCAAAAAACTTGAAACCCATCAGTAGTGAAATATTTATTTTAAACAAACAGTTTTAAGTTGGGACATATTTAAAGAGACCGCTGTTTTATGGTCAGACTCTGCCACTTGCACGGACATCTAGTGCAATAAGGTAGTCCCTTATTCATTGAGTTGGTGAGCTCATTGCGACTACTTGTGTACAGTATTCAGCATCATTAAAGGCAGCAGTTCTGGTGCTTAGTATTTAATGTGCAGCATTATTAAAAGTCAAGATTCACTTGAAATGTTTCACTTCATACCTTGTGATGCTGCTTATGTTTTGAGGTATCAAACAATGGTGTACGGAGTTAGGCTATTTGATAACAATGTCAATAAGATATCCATGTAGTCGGTTTAATTTCTACTTTCATTATTTTTATTATCATTGCGAAAAGCTTGTGCATCAGCTGCTTAATAATTCACACATATACATATATATAACAAAGGCAATCTTGCTCAGAGTTCCTGGTCCATAAGTCATCTGTCACTTTCAGTAAAGCTGCCTCTTTTTGAAAAGTACCAAAGTATCCAGTCCTAATTCAGGTAGTTAGCAAACTTCAGCATCTGCCAGCCGGAGGATATGACATTGTCTACTATTCCCTCATCCACCATCTTCATTTCAGATCTGATGTCACCTGAGGATCCAGGGGGCAAGTATTTGATAAGGGTGTGGCAGTATTCACATTCTGAGTAACACATGTTATTATTTGAGTTAATTCCATGAAGTTACAAAGAAGCTACACTATTACCTGTGACATAGCTCAATGTGTCAACTTTGCTTCTCTACTAGTTACCACACAGCTGGTGAAATAGAAAAGTTCCAAATACAATAAGAAATCTGGATACATTAGTATTATAATAAGAAAAACATTATTACAATAAGAAATCTGGATACATTAGTATTATAATAAGAAAAACATTATTACAATAAGAAAAATGGATACATTAGTATTATAATTTTTCTATGTATCATGAGGCAAAATCAGGTTATGATTTAAGGAAAATCACATATGGCCAGTCAGCAGCGCTGTTACTGCACTCTGGCTTTTGAAAGGATGTTGTGACTAGTTGTCCACCAATATGAAAGATAACCGAATAGTAAATAGTGCTTTTTAAACATTTATTGTAGGGCTCAAAGCCACAGTTCCATGAATAACACGCAACCAAGATATTCACTGTGAAAAATGAATGAAAGTGGAAATGAGCAATGCAAAGTCTAAAATGTATTCCAGACTGATATAATCATGTCTTTGATCCTCAGAGTTATTTATAACCCTGTTGCTTTTATGATCTCAGTTACACAAGTTAAGGAAATACAGGATTTGCTGGCATGAGAAATCTAGGCTTTAATCTACCCCAAAGCACTGGGTCTGATTCTAATTTACACTAAGGCCTTTTTCACCACTCTTGCCAGGCTATGTAATGTAATTTGTAATGCAATATAAATGTAATTTAACCCCCATTTAAGGCTGCATTGCATTACCAAAGTTTTGTAAAGGGACCTTAGCATTAATAATAATTAGGCCCTAAATCCGCATACATAAATGTGACTACATAGTGATATGGTGAGAGCGCGATTTCAGTGCTCTGAGGATGGAGACATGGTAAGAGTTGATGCTGCGCTGCACTGCCCCCAGAGAACAGTGGAGGCATTCTGACTGAGGCATAGCACCTCCTTGGGTTCCCCATTAGCCTGAGTATTTGCTTTAGGTTGGGGGGTTGTCTGTAAGCGAGGACAGGTCTGTCTCCCAAGATCTGTGAGAGTAAAGGATCATCTTTCAGGATAGGTTGTAGATCTCTGATGATGCACTGGAGAGATCTACAAGGTATCTTGAGCTATCTTGATTATCACTTCAAAAGTTTTTTTTTTCTCTCTTACTTAATTGGCCTCTCAGAGTTGGTAAGACAACTCCCACCTGTTCATGCTCTCTGTATGTGTGTGTGTGTATATATATATATATCCTCAATATATGTTTCACTCTATATAATTCCGAAAAAGTGGGCTGTAGCCCACGAAAGCTTATGCTCTAATAAATTTGTTAGTCTCTAAAGTGCCACGAGTACTCCTGTTCTTTTTGCGGATACAGACTAACACGGCTGCTACTCTGAATCCACCTATAAGGCAACTCCCAGGAGCATTGTACCTCAGGCAAGCACACACCTGCCAGGCTGTGCAGGAAGCCCTGCCCCACATGCAGGATCAGGCAGCAGGAATATGGTCCTGTTTCCTCTTTTCCCCCCCCGTGAAGGCTAGGGCTGGAAGTGGGACTAACCTGGAATAGCCTGTTCTTAAAGGTGTGCAGGGATGGCCAGTTTGCATATGGCCAGGTAGACATGAGGCTCCTTGGTCCTGTCCCTTCATTGCATGCTTTCACAAAATGAACACCCCAGCCCCTTTGCCCTCACCTTATATTTATTAAACTGGTTGTTGTTTTTACAGTGGTAACATTAATTTCAAGCCATTTTCAGAGCCTGAGCTCAAAATGCCTTTCATGTGAGGTGTTTTTTTTTTTTTTTACTGTCATTGATGATGACCTTTAAACAAAGTGTGTTTTTCCTTCTCATTTTGTCCTCTGAAGATAATTACTTACATAGCTATTAAACATTGTTTGGCATTGCTTTGGTTGAACTCTGCTATGCGGTATATCCCTTTGTTCAGCTGTCACTGTGACACTGGGCTGTCTACAGCAACTGGTTAGCATTATCCTCACCTTGTGAGCGCTAAGTGGATATGCTGTATTTTACTGTGACAGCTGGACCTTTTTACTTGAGCCTTATTGGATTTGATAGTTACCTTTAGAGAATGTCTTTTTTTCCCCCAATTGTTTGTTTCCAAGGTCTCCTGTCAGTTCAGAATGTGAAAGACAAAAGGAAGCCCTGAAGTTGTGGATCATGATGCACCCACCCTGGATACCAAATGTTGGGGCACTATTGTTTTTTTGGCATGGTATTTTGGAAAGGTTATCGGTATCATATCAGAGTGTGGTGAGACAAGAGAGGGAAACCACTTCAAACTTTTGTCTGGCCAAAGATTTATATTAGCTATTTTATCTTTATTAATAATTCCTTGTTTAGTGCTGAAAGTGTGTTTGGTGCTGAACAAACCAGTGGAAGAAACAGTCCCCCCCATCCTCCAAAAATGGAACTCAATCTTCTTATGTCATTAACACTGCCCAAAGTAAGAGTCAATGCATAGACAGAATATCTCAGTAGAGCTCTAGGCTGACTTGCACAATTCCTTCAGTGTGTGCAAATCTAACCAGTCAGGCCAATATGATCCCCTCTCTGTGATCAGCTATGTCCCCTTCCCTGACTCTCTGGGGTGGCCTCCAGCCCCTCTGCCTCCCAGGGGCACTAGGAGGTAGCAGTCCTCATACATCTTTAATGTAGCTTCTGAAAGTAAAATATCCCCCTGAATGTGGGGACTGTGGCTGTGCCTATCCCTGGTGTGCAGAGTGCATGGCCAAAGGATGTACCCCCATTACACACTGTCCAAGATCTACCCTTCATTTATAACATTTTAGGATTAACTACCTGTTAGTAATTGTCAGACGGATATGTGGATAGATACTCTAGGACCAAATTCTTCCCTCAGTTACACAGGTGTAACTTTAGAGAAACTCCACTGACTTCAATGGGATTACTCTGGATTTACACCTGTGTAACTGGGTACAGAATTTGTCCCAGTCTCTCATATAAGGACATGTAACTTTAAGAATATAAGCTGAACTGACAAAGCATCCTCAGAATTGAATATGAATGTGAGAATTCATTCTATATAGACAAAACCTGAAAGCATGTTCAAAAATCTTCAGTCTCACCACCCAGTTGGGGGAGGGAGGGGTCATTCAAATTGACTCAAGCCGAGGAGAATTTGCATATTACATTTTAAATAGTCACTCAAGACAGGAGGCAACAAACCAAAACCTAAATGGAAAAATAGAGAATTTCTTGGACATTTCTCTACTGCCTCCTGTTAGGTTCATAAGTCTGGCAAACACAGAAGCCCTTTCCAAATTAAACAAGTGAGCAAATAAACCAACTTACTCACCAGATGGGTTTTCCCAGGATCATCTACTTCTAGTTCATATGCAGACACACACAAACAAGAAACTTCCAAAATTAGGCCTTCAATTCTATTCTTAACTGTAGGGAATGCAAAAGTCAGAGAACAGTGGGATTTTAGCACAGGCACTACAGTACATAGACCCAACAGAATGTATAAATGAGAGAGAGGCAGGCTTACCTCCACATTTTGTCATTGAGACCTGATGCAATTTAAAAATCTGAAGCATCATCCTTTCCTCTCCCTTTCTGCAGGACACTTACTACAATGGAAGGCAGTATGGCCTAGTAAATAAAGCACTGGACTGGGACTCCATATGTTCTCTGCTTTATCACTGGCCTGCTGGGTGATCTTGGGCAAGTTATTTCTCTTCTCTATGCCTCAGTTTACCCATCTGTAAAATGGTGGTAATGATACTGACTTCCTTTTGCAAAGTGCTTTGAGATCTCCTGATGAAAAGAACTATACAAGAGCTAGATATTATTATTATTATTATTATTACTACTACTACAACACACATTAACAGAATGTGGATGCCTATGGTTTTCCCACCTTTTGAAGTATGAGTGAGAGTATGTCAAATTGTTTGGTTAAATAAGAAGTGTCTCCAGCCTTTGCCCAAGACCCACACTGAACCTTTTTTCAGGGTTGAAAAATTGTGGATATTTCTCATTTGTTGTGCCCAGTTAAAGAGTTGGGACAAACATTTTAAGCAGCCCAAATAAGCCACATTCTGTCCTGCTTCACCAAGTCTTTAACAGTGCACATCTGCATCACAATGCCATCCCCAAAGAGCCCTAAGATCCAGGAGGATGCACTCCTAGAACACTGAATGAAGCTTGGGTTTAGGATTCAAATTAATCTCAGTACTTAAGATGTTGGTTTTAATTTAGGCCTCAAGCCATTTAACACTTTTTCTCTTTAAGAGACAACTTCTCTCCTCAAGCCGTGCTGTCACAGTTGTGATATGAGGAGGCTCTCAAGCTGTTTGAAAGAGATGGAGCTGGCTGTGTAGAGCCTTCTCCATGAGAGGCCCTCATCTCTGGAAAAAGCTCATTTCCCAGTATGAAATAGTCTTGGTCTGTTGGCTTTCAGGGCATGCTGCAAGGAACACCTGTATGTGTGAGCTACTGTGGAACATGAGGTTTCAGATGGTTATATCTATGCGGGGAGGGAAGTTTTGTATTTAGTAGGTGGTTCGGCGCTGTTGGGTTGGTTCAGTTTCATTATATTTTTGTAGTTTGTGACAAGGAAACGTAAAGCTATGAGTAGCTGGCCCTTTTTATTGTACAAATCCAAAAGAATAATTAATGCTAATTTTGTGATTAAAATTAGAGCTGCAATAAATGTTTGTAATGGAACCCAAAATCATGTGAAACTTGCCTAACTTGGGGTTTGCTTAGCAACAGGAAACTCAGCTCTGCTTTGTGGAAAGGCTTTTGAAGATGCTGAGGTTTGAGAACATTTGGCAAAAACACAGACACAGTTTTAGTGAACCTGATTTTTTTCTCCATTAAAACCCATGTGAAACTTACAACTTTGCATGGTTTCAATATTAAACCATGTAAGACTAAGTTGTTTTGACCTGAGTTTCACATTGAGTATTTGGGTTGGTTTAAGCCCCTAAAAACCAATGGGTGTGAGCCTGTGTGATTTGAAAATGGAGAAAATGTTTGCATGATGCACTGTGAATGGAAAATGCAAAGCTTTACATAGCACCTAAATTTCTATGTGATTTTCTACCTCTGTTAATAATTAGAGATGGGCCCAGCTTGCCTAGTTAGGACCCAGCTTCAAATCAGAATCCAAAGTTTGGGAGGGGAGTGGATCCTGGATTCTGTTTCAAACCAGTTCTTCTAAGAACAGTACATATACTAAGAAATGTGACCCTATAGCATCTTTTATGGTGTGCATCCCAAAGGGCTTTAAAATCCCTATGAACTATCCCAAAAGACACTACCCCTCTTCAACTAACAAGGTGCAGAAAACAAGCCAACATTTACTTGCATTTCAATCATATATAACCAAGTACAGTAGCATTTAATAACATGGAGAATGGGAAACAGGAGGGCAACACTGGGCTCTCAACAGATGGAGAGAGCAGCAGGAGAGGCAATATTAGCATTCTACAAATCAACTTGGCAAGAGTAAGTTAATACCAGTAAGTCAATTGATCAACAGGCACCAGAAGGGCATCAAATCCTGCAACAATATAATTTGCAACTGTAACTTCAATTATTACAATTTAGAGCATTTCCCACTTTAATCATTGTGGCTGTACTTAGAACCTATGAATCCTTGGGACTTTGGGAATTTGCTTCACTGGCTTAAGGTGGGGAAGTGTCTCACAATTCCACGCACAGCTCTGCCAATACAGCTCCACCTTAACCTGCAACATCCCCTTGCCATTCTTTTCCTGCCCCTATCCCGAACAAAGAATTCCACTTGATGCAAGGATTTTTTTTTTTTATAAATTACATATATGTCCAAGGTAAACTTATGTCCAGGTGTCTCAAAAACAAGAATTGGGTCTGAACAGGTAGCCTGCCCTGGATAAATTAGTCAGCCTGACATATATTATTAGGTATATCTTGGCTATGAGGAAATGCAGTATTTAACATTGTTTGCTTTGAACAGAAATATCCTAAATTTTCTTGATGGCTGTGAAGATGTGGAAGATAGTACTAGAATTGGAACAGTTCTGATTATCTGTGGTGATTATCTGATAATGCGTGTGCATGCACACACACACACCCTTATCCTACCCCGGCAGCTGGTTGAATAAAGGATAAAAACTTGAATAAAAAGGAGGAGAGAGTTTTGGAACTTAGCATCACCTTTTCCTTCCTTCGGAGCTCTACAGATGGGCACTTTCAGTGGATGGTACTGGGGGGTGAAAGGGAAGAGAGTCACAAAGATACCTGGCTTTCTAACAAGTGTGGAATTGCTGAGGAAGATTCAGATCTTTCTTTACTTTAGGACGTTCTCATGCTAAGTGTTTAAATCCTCTCGCAAAGAGAATTGGCACCAGACCTAAAAATAGGGCAGGAAAATGATCAAAGGTAAACATGTCAGCTTTGTTATAAATCACATCTAGTGTCCTGTGGCTGTGACTAAAACTAAATGAACCTTTGAATTACCCAGGACTGCCAATAGCTATTGATGATGTTGCAGAAATACCAGTATGTGCTTAACAGACGTATTGGAGCATAACCTTTCGTGGGTGAATACCAGTATGTGCTTGTATCTCCTTTGCGGCTTCACCTTCCAGATCATAAGTAAATCTTTTCCTTATCATTTCACAGGGACACAGTTGACTTCTAACCTCAAATGCTCCATTTAGTGATAATATAGAGAATGTTTATCTTCGTACTCTGAGAAGATCATACTGTGAGATCAAGCATTGAAGTCAGGAAATTCCAAAAGTTAAGGTTTCTCCAGCAGCTTAATTCAGTCCTGGTGCACATCTTATACGTTTGCACAGCATATATGTTTTGATTTCCTAGGGAAGAGGTAAAGGGAAATGAGAGGCCTCCACTGAGAATGTCATACCCCCACCTAGTACATGTTCATATTTAGGGATTTTCAACACAAGTGCCCTAGTCTACCTCTTTCCTTCTGGGTCACTGTGACAGCTGAGGTCAGCTGGGGCACATCTGGTCATGATTACTAGATGAAAACATCAGAAGGTTGGAGTTAGGGCATTCTCAGTGGAGGGCTGTCATCTGTGTGATTCATTATACCACTGGTTTGTACAGACGAATTGTGTTGGTTATTAGGTCATTGTGCCTGATGACGATGAGTTTGGTGGTATGTAGGTTAATTGTGGATGAATTTCTTCCAATGTTGAAGTTTATCAATGAGACTATTTATATCTATATATACACACAGAGAGAATTTTAATATAGTTTGGTGTCTAGAAATATTGTGATGCGTTCTTAAAAATAATTAAAACTTCCTTAAGATTTCATAGGAAAGTAATTGTGATGGTGAGAAGGAAGTAATGCTGGAAGAGTCTTACCCATTGGATGGGTGGGAGTACAAAGAAGGGTTTTGGCCACTGCAGTGGTGGTGGGAGATGTATAATACTGAAGGGGTGAGGGTGGGGTGTTGAGGACACATATCACATAGCTAGCTCTCCACCTCTTCCCTACTTTGAAGCTGATTTTTGGACCCATATTTTAAAAAAAATATTTATTTTTTTCCAGTTTGACAAAATGTGAGGGCCCCTTACCAAACTAATTTGATGCAATGCTGTGTGACCAGATCAGAACACTAAAATATCAGGACACATTGGGGTGCCGTCAGCCCTGCCCACAGTCCACCCCCACTCTGCCCCAGGTCCCGCCCCCTCCCCGCTCACCCCCCTCCCTACCGCGCACTTCCTCATCCCCTGGCCTCCACTGGCTTGCTGCGTCCCTCCTTAGTCCCCCACCCACTGCTCACCTCTTCACCCCCCCACCCGCTCGCTCACCTCTTCACCCCCCCACCCGCCACTCACCCCTACGGCGCAGACTTCCCCTCTGCCAGGTGGGTGCTCACCCAGCCCCTGCCTCTTCCCACCCCAAGCATCCGCCTTTGCTCTGCCCCCATTCCACCCTCTTCCCCCAAGTCCCCGCCTCTTCTCCACCTCCTCCCTTGAGCATGCCGCATCCTTGCTCCTCCCCCCTCTCTCCTGGAAAGCACTAAGTGCCACCAAACAGCTGTTAGGCAGCAGGAAGCACTAGGAGTGGGAAGGAGTGGGGACGTGGCGCGCTGGGAGAAGGGAGGGAGGAGGCGGCAAGGAGGGGGAAGCTTGGCTGCAATTTTTTCCCGTGGGTGCTCCCATGGAGTCGGCACCTCCCTCCCGCTCACCTCCTTACCTAAATATCGGGACAAATGGAGTCCCGATCATACACTGATCGGGATGCGGGACAAAGGATTAAATATTGGGACATCTGGTCATGTTTGAGAGGTAATGCAACAATTTATGTTCAACAGGTAACATCTGGACTAACAACAAAACTCTTGAAAAATAATAATGTGTGACACAAGACAATTAAAATGAAACACAGTCATGACAAACACTTACTGCAAGTGGGAAAATTTGATAACTTCAACCTCTTCACAACATATGGTGTCCACATATGTGTGTATTAACTCTATATGGCAAAATTCAGCAGGGGAGTTAGGCACAGCTGCAATTCTAATCCACAGTTATCCTTACTTTTAAGGATTGATTGTTAAAAATTAAATGTCAGAATCCCATGGGAAAGCACTTAAACCTAAGTAATTTGTGTTACCCTCATTGTGTGAAGTTTACTACATTAGCAGAAAAGATGGCCATTACCTTCTTGGGTATGAGGACTTTTAGATAACTGGGGCAAGATCCACCAAGGTACTTAGGAACCTAACTCCAACTTTAAGGCACCACTGGCTTTCTCAAAACCACCACTCAGCTAATGCCTAATCCAAGTTCCCTTGGCAGACATGTGCAAAGCCACCTAAATCCTGATGCCACCAATAGCTAACTTGTTGCTCATGCCTAAGCCTAGAC
Organism: Trachemys scripta elegans; assembly: GCF_013100865.1. Classification (NCBI taxonomy): domain Eukaryota; kingdom Metazoa; phylum Chordata; order Testudines; family Emydidae; genus Trachemys; species Trachemys scripta. Next base: position 106,524,519 of record NC_048303.1, read on the forward strand.
AGGATTCTCAAACTAGGTGTTCCCCTGCCTAGCTCCGTAGCAGGGCTCAAATTGGTAGGCATTCACAGGGCACTGTTTGGAACAAGGACTTAAGCCCAGGTCACATCTCCCAGGAGAGTCCCCTAGCCACTTGGCTATTGGTTATAATGGACAGGTCTTTCTCTGACTCTTTGTGAGAAAGGTTTAGGTGCCCAATTGTAGGAGAGAGCATTCACAGCTAAGAATCCCAGTCAGCAATAGGTGCGCCTCTCCTCCTTGGAGGTCAGTTGCCTAAGGCCCAGATCAATGGCAATTAGGCACCTAAGTACCTTTGTGAATCTGGGCCCTAAACCTCACCCACTACTGGGTTTCCAATGGCGCCCCCTGCTCTGCCTGTGCTCCGCCCTAAGGCACCACCCTCCTCTCTGGCCCCTCCCCCCTCACTTGCTCCTCTCTGCTGCCTTCCTCAGCAGTTCACTCCTGGCTAGTTTAAACAGCTCCCCACTCAGCTGGTTGACTTCTGAGGAACTTTTTCTTAGCTGCCTAATTCTTCCCATGCATTGAGCCTGGATGTCTAGCTCCAGGTTGAGGATTCCACTATGTGGCAGGGTGCCTAGGAGTTAGGCACGGCAATGCCTAAAAGCCCTTTGTGAGAGGCTAACACCTGCATACGTCTAGCTGAGGAACTGCTGAGTCAACCTTCAACAATGTCAGAAACTGACAGGAAAGAGTTAACATAGGTTTTAGTTACAAATATATATTTTATATATTCTTTTTCTGATGGGTCTCACTACTAGTCTAATGTGATATTGGGGTAGAGAGGGGAGCTGAAGTGAGTTAGTTTTTGTGTGGCTCATGGAACCTTGCATACAAGGACTGTCCTGAAGTAATATAAACCAGCATATGCACATTTGTAATTGAGGCTTGCATAAGCAATAAACTGAGAAAAGGAGCCTGGTTATTTTCTGGAGGCTCAATCTGGGCATTTTTACTGTGGGAGAAGCATGACAGAAATGTGAGATAATTGACAAGTGAAGGACAGGCACATTTAAGGAAAGGACGTTCTTTATAGAAACCATCAGTACTTGAGTATCAGTTACCAGCAGAAGTGTGTGACGTGATCATCCACATAATAAAACCATGCCACCAAAATGATGCCATCTTGTTGATTTTTTTCAGTGATGTTCTCGCTCTCCTGAGCTATTACTGTCACCAACATTGCCATAAGTAACAAATGCGATTTTTTTCTATTTTTTCCTCATAGATCATGTTTTCTAGATCTTTAGTCATTTTTGTTGCTCTCCTCTGGACTTTCTTTAATTTCGCCACATCTTTCCTAAAATGTGGCACCCAGAACTGTACACAATATTCCAACACAGAGTGGAGTGGAAGAATTACTTCTTGTGTCTTGCTTACAACACTCCTGCTAATACATCCCTGAACGCTGTTTGCTTTTTTTTGCAACAGTGTTACACTGTTGACTCATATTTAGCTTGTGGTCCACAATGACCCCCAGATCCCGTTCTGCAATATGCCTTCCTAGACAGTCATTTCCCATTTTCTATGTATGCAACTGATTATTCCTTCTTAAGCAGAGTACTTTGCACTTGTTCTTATTGAATTTCATCCTGTTTACTTCAGACCATTTCTCCAGATCATTTTGAATTTTAATCCTATCCTCCAAAGCACTTGCAATCCCTCCTAACTTAGTATTGTCTGCAAAATGTACTCTCTGTGCAATTATCTAAATCATTGATGAAAATATTGAACAGGACCTGTCCCTGCTGGACCCCATTCAATTTGCCTTTCCAGCTTGACTGTGAACCACTGATCACTACTCTCTGGGAACAGTTTTCCAACCAGTTATGCACCCGCTCCATATAGGATGTATTTCCCAGTTTGTTAATGAGGAGATCATCCAAGACAGTATCAAAAGTCTTACTAAAAGTCAAGATATACCACATCTACCTCTCTCTCTCCTCACACTCACTTACACACACATGAAAAAGCTTGTTAACCTGTCAAAGAAAGCTATTAGGTTGGTTTGACATGATTTGTTATTGAGAAATCCATGCTGACTGTTACTTATGTTATTATCTTCTAGGTATTTGCAAATTGCTTGATTATTTGGGCCATTACATTTCTGGGTACTGAAGTTAAGCTGACTGGTCTGTAATGCCCTAGGTTGTCCTTATTCCCTTTTTTATACATTGGCACTATAGCCTTTTCCTTTTCCAGTCCTCTAGAAGCTAACTCCCATGAGTTTTCAAAAATAGATATTCACTAATGGCTGAGATATCTCTTCAGTCAGCTCCTTGAGTATTCTAGGATGTATTTCATCAGGCCCTGGCAACCAAGATATTAAACTTGTTCTTTTCCTATTTTAACCTCAGATCCTACCTCATTTTCACCGGTATTCACTATGTTTGACGTCCAATCGCTACTAAACTTTCTGGTGAAAAACAAAAAAATATCATGTAGCACTTCTGCCCTTTCCACATTTTCTGCTATTGTCCCCCCCCCCCCATTGAGTAACAGGCCTACTGTGTCCTTAGTCTTCTTCTTGCTTCTAATTTGTTTAAATAATGTTTATGTCTCTAATCTTATTTTGTGCCTTGGCCTTTCTAATTTTGTCCTTAAATGCATGTGTTGTTTATTTATATCAACATTTCTCAAATGTGATCACCAGGGGCTTTTCATGCAGCCAGTTACAACAGCCTCCTGGGTGGTGATGGGTAGCGGGGGGAAAGCATTGGCCCCTCTCATTCCCTCCTTGCTGCTCCTGGATGTGCCACCCTGCACCGCCTCTGGAGAAAGGTGGGGCACAACACTGCAGGAGCAAGGTAAGTTCTTGACCCACGTTGGGTGGAGGGGGTTTGAGCAGCAGGCACCAGGGGTGGAAATTCAGGAACCTGGCCACGAGGCCCCAGGCTCTGACTACGGGTACTGATCCCACCCCAGCTCTAGCCATGTGGCCCTAGCTTCGGTCAGCCCCTGGTCCACAATTCCAGCCGTGCGGTGGCAGGTGCTGGTGGCAGGCTCCAGCCATGCAGCCCCGACCCCTGACACTGAACCCCTGCCCCAGCTGCACAGCAGCAGGTGCCGACCAACAGCTCCAGCCCCTGATCCCCGGCTCTGGCCACGGGATGGCGGGAGCTGGCCTGGGGTGTTGACCCCTGGCCCTGGCTGTGCAGCAGCGAGAGCTGGTTCCAGTCATTCAGGGTTAGGCGCTGGCTCCAGCCATGCAGCCCCGCTCTGGCCATGCGGCAGCAGGCATTGGCCCAGAATGCTGACCCACAGCTCTGGCTGCATGGCAGTGAGTTCCGATCCCTGGCTCTGGCCACTCAGTTCCTGTCCCCAGCTCTGGGCTCTGGCTGCAGGCACTGAGCCCTGGTCCTGGCCGCATGGCAGCAGAAACCAAGTCCTGGCTCTGGCTATGCAACAGCGGTGCTCATCACTCACCCACGTCGACCCTGCTGCCTCCCCGGCCCCGCATCCATCCCACCGTCACCTCCCCCGGCCCCGTATACATCCCATGATCGCCTCTGGTCCTTGCTGCCTCCCACCTTGGCCTTCCCCGTCCAGGGCTTAATGGGTCCCGGGGCTTGCTGAGGAAAGTAATACATGCATGTTTGTTAATATCACTTTTCACAGTAGACTTACTAGCTATCTGTGAAAAGTGATACTTGTAAGTTTGTTAATATCACTTATCACTTTTCATAGCCTCCCAGGTAGCTACTAAGTGTGCTCTGATATTAACAAATATACAACTATCACTCCCAAAGGGGGAGGCAACATTATTTTTATTATCGAGTCAGCCAAAAAACCCTACAAATCTAAATTACAATGATTTGGATGTGTATCTGTGCCTATTTAATGGTTTTTCCTAAAGTTAATTAAGTCACCAGAGAGAGTTGGTGGCTGCACTCTGAGGCCATCAAAAAATTTGTTGTGAGAACCCCTGGTTTATATTCATCTTTTGTAATTTGACCTAGTTTCCACTTTTTGTAGTACTCTTTTCTGAGGTTCAGATCATTGAAGATCTGGTTAAGCCAGGGAAGTCTCTTGCCATACTTACTATCTTTCCCATGCAGTTGGATAGTTTGCGCTTGTGCCCTTAATAATGTCTCTCTGAAAAACTGACAACTCTCTTGAACTGCTTTTCTCCTTAGACTTGTTTCCCATGGGCTCTTACCCACCTGCTCTCTGAGTTTGCTGAAGTCTGCCTTCTTGAAATCCATTATCTTTATTGCGCTGTTTTCCCTCCGACCATTTCTTAGAATCGTGAACTCTGTCATTTCATGATCACTTTCATGCAAGCTACCTTCCACTTTCAAATTCTCAACCAGTTCCTCCGTATTTGTAAAAATCCAATCTAGAACAGCCTCTCCACAGTACACTTCTCATATTACCTTAAACTAGGCACCCAAGTTATGTGTCATTTTTTTCCATCTATAGAATAGAGACTTTGATACTTTCCTACCTCAGAGGTTTGTTAAGAAGTTCCGTTTGTTAGTACTTGTAAAGTGGTTTCAACATTGCCTGCAACAATTTCCAAGTATTATAATCCAATTCTTGCAGTCTGTCTAGTCACCAGGTACTTTGGGTCATCCTAGCCTTCCTTTTCTCCTGTCACTATTTCTTATTCATTGCATTTGCACTTATTCCCACTCTTCCAACTGTCACTCCTCCATGAAGCAATTGCAGCAGAAAACATCCCTTCACAGCAAAATAGTGTGTCTGGATGGTGCACTTCATCTTGACCTCACTCCCCCATGCATCCATAATTTAAGGCACCTGCAGATGACTGCTCTAACAACTTGTTGATTTGTTTTCAATAAACTTAAAAGATATCCAAACATGCTAAGGTATGGAAATACAAGTTAAGGCACCCAAAGAACTTTAACTTTGCTTTCTAATGGCACCATGCAATGAGTATTAGTGTATGAAGTGTTTATTCTACATTAAGTGAAACTGATTAAAAAAAAAAGCACTAAATTTCTCTCCTCTTCTCCCCCCACACATGGTTATTTTAGTGACTTAACTGTGGATTTCTAAGTTTTTTCTAAATTATTATTTAAATTTTTGAAATCTCAAATATTAAAGTCAAAAATGTCATTTTCCAATGAGAAATTTTAACTAAACACGATTTTTTTTGGCATTTTTTTTCTGTTGAATCATCGGGAGAAATACAGGACATGCCAAATTGGAATATGGTAGTATATTTCTAAGGCATGGAATTCGGCAACAAATCATTCAATAATCCACACATCATAGAAATGGTAAGCCAGTTTTATTGATTTTAGTTTGCTCTTTGGCAGTGTGGGCCCAGAAATGGTATAAGTCTACAAAACTCATCAAGTCTTAAACTTTTAGATACACCATGACTGTCTCCTGAAGTCATCTGCTTCATTTTTTCCTGTGCTTGTAAACTGACCGTGAACTTTTATCAGAGTGATTTTTTCCAATTTTATTGACATAATTGCAGTGTCACTTTGCAAGCAAAAAACGAGGGTTTTTTCTTCTTAGATATCAAGTCTATGATCATTAGTTTCCAGCCCAGTTTGATAGATCCTAGAGGCACAGACAATCTGAATAATTCCTGAGATTTTTATCTAAAAATGAAATAAACATACTGGCGTTTTAAGGTACTGTCAGTATCACATTCCACACCAGGGGTGGGCAAACTACGGCCCATGGGACCATCCTGCCCAGCCCCCAAGCTCCTGGCCTGGGAGGCTAGCCCCCAGCCCTTCACCCCTGCTGTTCCCCCTCCCCCACAGCCTCAGCTCACTGGCTCTGCTGCGATGCTCTGGGCAATGGGGCTGTGAGCTCCTGGGGCAGTGCAGCTGCAGAGCCGACCTGACCCGGTTCTCTGTGCTGTGTGGTAGTGGCGGCATGGCCCGGCTCCAGCCAGGCAGCACGGCTGTAGTGCCGCCAGCCACAAGTGCTCCAGGCAGCGCAGTAAGGGGGCAGGGAGCAGGGGGGGGGAGTTGGATAGAGGGCAGGGGAGTTCAGGGTCATGGTCAGGGGGCAGGGGTGTGGATGGTGGTGGGGGAAAACAGGGAGTTGGATGGGGCAGGGGTCCTGGAGGGGTCATCAGGAATGAGAGGAGGGGTTGTATGGGGCGGCTGGGGCCCGGGGGCAGTCAGGGGACAGTGAGAGGGGGAGTGTGGATGGGGCCCGGGTCCCAGAGGGGCCGTCAGGGAATAGGGGGGGTTGGATGGGGCAGGAGTCCCGGGGGGGAGGGGGACAGATAGGAGATGAGAGCCAGGCCACGACTCCCTCCCCTAACCGGCCCTCCATACAATTTACGAAACCCGATGCAGCCCTCAGGCCAAAAAGTTCGCCCGCCCCTTCTACACTGTAGATCCTTCAGTCCTCCTGTTTCTCACAACGGCCCCCACAGCATTTGCTGTGTCTGTGACATGGCCAGTATGCTGGAAGAGAGTTACCTTCCCCATGCGGCACTGATCCAGTCACCTTCCCCTGTTTATATAATCACTGGATTACTGTGAAGGGAACCCCAGCCTCTGGCTCCCCATGTGTATTAAGCTTTTCAGGTCTCAGAAAGTTGCAACACTGTTTCCTCCCTTGACCTGTCGGGCACATTTCCTGGGCACCAACAGTCTGCTTTCCCTTTACAGAAACGTAGATCCCCAGCCCACTTGCCTTAGGTCCCCAGGCCAGCACGGACACACACACACCCAAGACAGCCTAGAAGCTAGAACACACCCTCTCGCAGAATCCCACTGAAAATATGAGCCAGAACGCTCTCAGGATGTTCATGCATATAACACTCAGACACTGGGCCCAGATTGTAAGACAACTGCTTCTTAACTTAATCATATGAAGCACAAGAGAGGAGAGATCATTTAGAACACAAACACACTAAATGCACTGCCCCCATTCACTCACTTTTCCCTTGGGAGACCATCCGTGTTCAGAAAGGTAGGCAGTGTCTGCTGCATCATGCAGTGCCTTACATATTGCACTGCTTCTGACTCCCCCTGAGTTTGGAGAAAATGGCCCCCACAAGAGCAGCTCCTGCCCTTTTTATAACTTCTTGTTCCCTTTGTCAGGTGATTTCCTGTCAAGCTTCCTCAGGTGATCAGAGGCCCCTGTCAGGTGACTTCATTGCTCAGGTGACCTCTTCTCTGCTCAACCAGATTACCTGGTTGGGAGCCAGTCTATGAATAGAAGCATTCCATTTTGATAGGAAAGCACTTAATGTTGGTGTCCCTCTTGTTATTCCTTCACCTTTTGGAACTTCAGCCCAACAAACAAATAGAGAAGGCAAAAGGCTGCATCTTCAAAATGGAGTTTGCAAGTTGGTAAAGCTACATACAGAGAGTTCATATTCTCTCACAGAATTCAAAAACTGTATAGACAGATCCCCAAGTATCACATCTTACTCTCTCTCCCGAAAACTCAGAGTTCAGTTGTTTCTCTGTCCCAAATACCAGTCACGTAAATCAATTCAGTTTCACCCTAACCAAAGCCATTTTTAAACTGGAACTTTATAGAAACCAAGAAAAACAGAAGCAAAAAGTAAAACAATGTGTATATGCCTATGATGAATACTACAGGAAGCAATGTTAGACATGCACTGACCTTCAGATTACAATATATTGCAAGATTATCTGGCTCTAAAGATTGGCAACAATTTGTCAACGCTCTTGATTCCAGTCAAAGAAGACAGGACCAGGAATGCAAGCATACTTCCATTCCAGTGTAACTGACACATGTAGATGACTTTAATCATACCCTCTCTCCCTTCACATAGTGTCACAATTACCACATTAGCTGCCCTTCTGGTTTCACCTGGACTCTTCAAGCACGCATACACTCAGGGCTCTAGCTGTTAACCTGGATCAGGGTGGAATCAAATGATACGCCCACTTTCAGACTAGGCCCTGGGCCGCAGGCCCCTCTGATCAACCACAATTACCTTGGCATGTCTAACTTATGTTCAACATCTGCAATTTTCTTTCCTCTGGGAGCAGTGACAGTGGTATCTAGTTATCAGTCTTCTTAAAGGCAGAGTATTATTTATTTAGATTAAAAGCATAGAGAAAACAGTTTTTAAAATACACTTTATGCATGTCTATCTTATGAGGTGTCTATCCATCTGCCACAAGGGGATCCTGGTAGGTCTAAGCTCCCTACAGAACCATCTTCTTCCCCTAAATGCTAAGCCCTCTTCCCTTAACCCACCAAGCAGTTTTGTGTCAGCATGTCTCCCTTTCAGAGCTCCTTGCCCTCCTTCACTGCGCTTCGGGGAACTTCATTTTAAATCTTGCCCAATCCTTTGATAACTCCCCTTCCCAGGATCAAGTCACCATTGAACTGTTTATAACCCTTTGATCTGGTAACTCCCAACTCTGACAAAACAAAGCTTGGCTCTTGTTGGAGACAGGAGGCGGGATTCTTGAAATGAACAGACTTCCTCGTTGTCTTTCAAGTGTTTGCCTCGATGTTCTTATCTGGGAAGCCATTGTGTTGCCTTCCTGAATTGAAGCATTATAAGTGTATAATAAACATTCCACTAACCCCCAATGTAAGTCAGATCGTTAGAGTCATACAGGGAAGTCTAATAATAACCCACCATAGTTATAGTAACTTTATTTCACTGACCAGAGTCACATCCAATGTTCATAAAATTATGACATTTCAGTATTCTTCAACTATTATATAACATTTCCAAACCCATTACACAGACTTGTTACTTCCTTGGTATTATGTAAGTTCATTGTGTCAACAAATATTGTGTTTCTGACATCACCATATACTCACACATAGATTTTAAGGCCAAAGAAGGCTAGTAAGACCCTCTATTCTCACCGCCTGTATAACACAGGTCATAGAATTTCACTGAGCTGTTCCTGCATCCGTTTGAACTAGATTATTTTTTTTTCAAAATCGTCCTGTCCACTCCAAGTGATGAAGAATTGACCTCTCCCCAAACCTGAGGTAAAGTGTTCTTATGGTTTATTGCCCTCACTGTTAAAAAATTGCATATTGTTTTTCAGTTTCAATTTTTCGGGCTTCAACTTCCAAGACATCGCATCTTGTAATAGCTTTGTTACATTAAGGAGTTCTCCAGTATCGGATGTCATCTTATGTAAATACTTTGAGATAATGATTAAGTCACCTCTTAACCTTCTAAATTGATTGAACTTTTTAAGCTAATAATATCTTTTCCAGAGACCAACATAACTAGCCATTTGAGTAGATTAACTTGTCGGGAAACATTTATTCCATCCAATCTTTTATATGTGTTCATTAGCTGGTCCTCTGTTAGAAAATCTAAACAACATGAGTTAATCTTTGCTGAGCATATTAACAGACAGTTCCTTCCAGGCATTTGGAAATTATAGATTACAATGTTTATTCAGATAAATACCAGACAGAACAACAACCTAGGTTGACAAACTTGTCACAGGTTCATCTTTCACTACTATTGCATTGATTACAGCAAAAATAACTTTTTTGGAGTGTTTTCATACACAGCTATGCAGTTCAAAATTACCTTCAATGTGAACAGACGACCTATTTAGGGAGAGATTTATAGCTAAAATACTTCTATTTCATCATCTTCTCCTTATATTTTTTTTTGTTTGCTGAAGAAGTGAAACAGTAGATGACATTTGATTTGCATTACATTTTGCATGCCCATAAATCTTGTTTTGAACAAAAACTAGTGTATTTGAACTCTGGGGCCTGTATATTTTGATATTTTATAAATGTTTGACATATAATAATCACTACATTCATGTTAAATTTAGGGAACAATATGAAAGCCTTCCTGTAGATAATTTAACATACACAAGTGGTAAACAAACACTGATAATGTACTGTGTAAAAGGTATAAATGCTTTATACTGTAAGGATAGTTTTCAAATGCAAACCCTGAGGGCTTGTAGATCAGGTGAGGGATTTCCTTTCTTTTTGTTCCTCTCAGTATGAAAAATATCACCCAGCTATCAATGCTTCAGGCTCAACCAAGAGCAAAGAGGCTGGGGAGACAGAATAAAGGAAGCCTTCTCTACCAGATAGAATGCTGGTACTGCATTTCCTGAGTTTGGAGACAGGAGTAGGGGTCTGTCTCTCTGTCATGGCCATAGGAGCTGTACATTCTATAGGGGATTTGGCTGAGCAAGGACTTGGTCAGGGAAATTGCTTCCCCCGCACACTGGCTATCAACTAGTAGCAATGCTAGGAGTACATCCTACATCTCTAAAAAGGTGTGTGCAGTAAAAACTGTTTCCTCTAGTCCCGCCCCCCATAAGGCTTTCTTCCTGCCTCAGTACTTCTCAGGCAGAATGCTGCTGTCCACTGGTACTGGTGCTGTACAGCTCCACAATGCTCTTCTCATGGCTCTGGTTGTAAAAGCAGCCATAATGGAAACCTTTTATTTTCAAACACTTTATGGACCAAAACCAAACTGCTTTTAAATAAAACACTTAAACAACTCTTTGGGTTCAAGAAACCAATTACAATATAATGTAATATTATTCAAACTAATTTTCATTACGATTTTCTATGAATGCAGATTTTAGTATGAACTAAGGCACACCAGTTTCTCAGCTATTTATTCTGTACTCACTTTTTATTAATCTTTTCCTTGCAGTTATCCATATGTTTCTATTACAACCAGGTACCTGTAGGAATGCCCTCAATACCTAATGAACACCTGTACGTGCTCTGGGCTTGTACATCCTGTGTAGACAATGGCTGAGGTGTCTATATCACATTTCAAAGGTGGTGAATTCAATTAAGGAGGAATTTTTTTTTATTAACAGTTGTGTTAGCTTTTTCCACCAGTGTAATTTAAAACTGAATAATCTTTAACTGCTCTTATTAAACACTAGACTGTAAACTCTACTTAAAGTGCTTTGGGACAGGTGCTTCTTTGTTGTACAAAATCTGTCTAGAATCATGGGATCCCAATCCCTGGCTGGACTTTCTACATGCTATTTCAATACAAATATTAGAAAGATGTGACACCTAAATTTCAAATGTTAAAAACGCCAAATTTTAAAGGATTTCAGCCAAATAAAGATTCAAAATTCTACCTCAACCCACAACTGCTCTAAAAAACATGGGTAAGTGTTCAATTGTGTTGGTACGGGCAAATGATCTCTGTGAAAACACAGCCACATTTGAAAACAGTCCAGTTAAACAAGATATACTAGCACAGATTTTTCACTACTGTGCATGTAAAAATGTACATGCCTAAATTTCACAGTCACTGCAATTTCACACACACTCACTTTATTTCTGTGCATAATTAGTGCACACATGGGGTCACAAAGATCTGGTCGATTGGTCCTGTTTCTGCTCCAGTTGAAGTTTGGAGTTTGGTCATGGACTTCAATGAGACAAGTGGATGGGGCCTTTTCTCCTCTGCTTGGGAGTTACAAAGCCACATGTGTACACTTTGCATAAAGGAAGGGGAGTGTGATCAAGTTACCCCAAATTGTGCCTTAGTTCACTGATTGGTTTAAAATATACATTTTCTAATATGGCTACACACTGACACATGTGCAAGTTCATGTGCAAAATCCTGATGGCTTTACTCAGTATTTGTCTAGTCAGGTAAAACTTATTCAAGTCAAATGGGAATTTTGCTGAGCAAGGACTGGTCTAAAAAGGAGTAACACCTACAAGGATCCGGACCCATATTGTTACATGGCTGAAGTTCTGTTTTAGATCAGATTGTATCAGCCTGACTCTTACTTTGCAAAGTAGCCTTTTTGTTCAGCCTGATTTTTTTGCTATGCTGTTATAAAGATCAGTTTCACATAAACAGCCCCGAATGGCACATATAGATGGCAAATACATTTTGTTGACAACGGGGAGCTCTCTCAAACTTGTCCACATTTGGAAATGCATAAAGTGAAGCAGCAGTGGAGTATTTGTGTTCTCCTCATCATCATCATTCTGAGTTTGTTTTTAAGCACTATGCATTATTCCTTGCAAAGACATTAGCGCACATTTAGAGTAGTTGCATTAGTGTCAGGATAAATTAACATGCAGAGCTCTGAACTCTACCATCCAGCTGTAGCACTCAATATAGTAAAAGCTGAGGGTGCCATTATACTTCCGCTCCCAGCCACCTTTCTTTTCATCACAATTTTTGTTTTCTTTTTTTAACTGACAGACAGGAGGTGCCGCATACCCACAGTTGCATCCATCTAATTCAAGCACTTTCCAGGACCCAGGAGCATGTCTGTGGATCAGATTTAACTCAGATTTAAGCCATTTTAGTCTTCATGTTTTGTTCAGAGTACAGATTAATGTGAAAATTAAATACAAACTAGAACAAACATCAAGATTTGATAATGTTATTTAATGAACCATCACATTCTTTAATTAAAATCATTTGCCATATTGGTGTGAGGAGAGGTCTCGTTAAGGCAGAAGCTTCAGAAATAGTTCTGGATGACTAGCCAAATCCCTCCAGGGGCACGAGGGAAATGGGTACTGGAGTAGGAGCTCCACCGTCCTCTGAAATGTGTAGCATGCAATCCCTGCACTAAACCATTGAATCAGAGCAATTCACAAAGATTATCTTAACCTGGGCTTGAATTGGACCATTCCTGGCAATATGATGTATCAGCACCTCTCCGGAGCAACACTCTTGTGATGCAGAATCTCTGGGTTTTCTGCTGCTTCTTTTTCTTTAAATAAACCTCTGAGCCTGTGCTCCAGAGATGGGATCCTGTAACAGAGTTAACTGGGTCTCAGTTGGGAGCTGGCCACAGAGATCTTACGGGCATCTCCACATCCCTGTGCGCAAGATTCTGTTGCACAGGGCTCTGGCACAATATAGTGACGTGATGCTAAGTGATATAGTGACTACATTTGCCTGCTTGAACTCCAAGAAATGCCTAGATTCAGTTTCATGGATTTAAATGGTTCCTCCTGAACCACTTGCCCTAGTAATAAGCAGAGATGAAAGAAATGGCTCAGACAGATGTGACCTGAACTTCCACCCAAACCCTGAAGTGAATCTGAACCTTTCAAACAGTGGTATAGAGGGAGACGGGATGGTCTAATAGGAGATTTCCCATCTCTCATGTTTGATGTTTGTTCAGACATGCTTGGTGAACTGTCTTTCATTTTTGGTCTACTCTGTTTTCCTTGGGTTTGGTTGGGCACAGAAATAGCAAAACACAGTAAGAGAGGCTAGTCTAGTTTTTGACCTGGCTGATTCCCAGATGCACTGGAAAGCTTGCAGGAGCCCATTCTTGTGAATTCTAACTCACCAGTGACAATCGACGCAGCTGAACAACACCTGCCACTGCCACAAACAGTTGGTTTGATTTCCTGAAAGGCTTCGTGTGGTCAATGTAGAATGCTAGCGCTCTCCAGACATCCAGTGAGAGACATCCATCTCTGCTCCTGTGCACTCGCATGCGGCTTGGGATAGAAGACTGGCAGAAAAATGTCTTGGCCAATGTGGAATTGAGACACCACCTTGGGCAGGAAGGCTGGGTGAGGCCCGAGTTGTACTTTGTCCTTATGGAAGACTGTGTGAGGGGGTTGGAGATTAGCGCTTTTAACTCAGACACTCTCCTGGTCGGTATGATGGCAACCAAAAATGCCACCTTCCACAAGAAATACAGAAGGGAACATGTCACCAGTGGTTCAAATGGGGGCCCCATTAGTCTGAAGAGAACCAAATTGAGATCCCAAGCAGGTACAGGTGGTCACGAATATGAATATAGCCTTTCCATGCCCTTCAGGAAACGTCCTACCATGGGGTTGGTGCATACAGAGCGCCCCAACTCTCCCGGGTGGAATGCCAAGATGGCAGCAAGGTGTACCCTTATGGATGATCCTGCCAATCCCTGCTGCTTTAGATGCAGTAGATACTCCAGGATGAGCGGTATAGATGCCTGAAGTGGAGGTGCGTGACACTGCTCACACCAGCACAAGAACTTTTTCCACATAGCTAGGTAAGTGGCCCTGGTGGAAGGTTTCCTGCTACCAAACAGCACCTCCCTCACCAATTCCGAGCATTGGCACTCCATTGGGTTTAACCATGAAGCTTCCAAGCCATGAGATGGAGGGACTAGGGGTCTGGGTGAAGGAGGTGACCGTGGTCTTGTGTGATCAGATCAGGGTAGAGCGGCAGTGCAATCAGGGTGTCCACTGACAGCTCTAGGAGCATGGTGTACCAATGTTGGTGTGGCCACGCTGGGGCCAACAGAATTGCCTCTGCGGATCTTGAGCAGCATCTTGTGGATGAGTGGGACCAGCGGGAAGTCATACATGATGCTGTCTCCCCAGGGTAGCATGAATGCATCCAAGATAGAGTCCAGACTGAGTTTTTGGAAAGAGCAGAACATTGGACACTTCCTGGTGCTCCTGGTGGCAAACAGATCTACCTGGGGAAACCCCCACCTTTGGAAGATGGAATGTATGACATCCAGATGGGTGGGCCACTCGTGGTTGTGAATCGACCTGCTGAAGTGGTCTGCAAGCTCAATTTGTACTCCTGGGAAATAGGATGCCCCCAGGTGAATGGAGTGGGCTATACAATAATCCCAAAGCTGGAGAGCTTTCTGACAGAGAGAGGAGGAGTGGGCTCCGCCCTGCTTGTTTATGTAAAACATGGCGGTGGTGTTGTCGATCATCACCGCTACGCACTGGCCCTGCATTCTGGACTGGAAGGTCTGGCAGGCCTAGTCGCACAGCTCTGAGCTTCTTGATGTTGATGTGGAATGAGAGCTTGGTCTGCCTCGACCACTTCCTCTGCCTGCAGGCCCATGTTGCAGGCAAAGCGACGGAGCAGGTCTTGGTATGCCCTATGGTCAATAGGCAGGAGCCCTGAAGCTGACGCCCCTGCTACCGCCTCATTTGGGCAAAGAAGATGAGGTGGCAAGTGGTTGTACAGGGTCCTCCTGGCCCTCGAGCTGCCTGGGTTGCTCCTGGACTCCGCCACTGGCTCAGCAGGGGTGGTTGTCTCGTGGGCTAGCGGCACGTCCTGAGCTGGTTCCAGCCCCACCTCTTCAATCTGAGGGGGCAGCCTGGCGAAGGCAGCTTCAGCTCCCCGAGGGGCATGTCTATCTCTAGGTGACTGAGAAGGGCGGCGTCCTGAAATCACAGACCTAGAACCCTTGGAAGGGGTAAGCCCAGGGGATCCAAAAGGGCTATTGCACAAGGAGTTGACACTGTAACTGCCAGGCCACACATGCATCCCTTCAGTGCCTGCCCGACCTGTGCCAACTGTGCCTCTAATAATACGAATTGGCATCAGACTCTGAAGAGCCCGAGGGCAATGACCACAGCGGTGCTGAAGCCTCATGTGCTGGCCACCAGTCTCGTATGGAAGAGGCAGGGAACTGGTGCTGCAATGATCTCGCTGAGGATTGGTGCTGGCGGTCTGGTGATGGGGACCAGTGCCGTGGGGTCCAGTGGCAGCTCCGGCGCTGCTTGTCGGTGCCGGTCCTGCAAGGGTGTTGTGGACCGATCCATCCTCGGTGCTGCAGAGATAGAATGCCGTGTCCCCGGTGCCGGGCATGTTCTCACTGGACTTGGTGCCGGGGAATGGTGTTGCGATGATAGGGATCAGGAACGGTGCGTCTGGGAGTGCCACATCATAGCGGGTTTGCCTCTGCATGGTACCAGTCTCAACGGTACGGGAGACTTGTCCCTAATAACTGGGGGCTGAGCCGCAGTCATCTCTATGAGATCTCTTGCGGCTTCAAAAGTGTCCGGAATGGGGGTGGTTCCAACACCTCCACCTGGCACTGCCCTTCTGGAGAATCACTGTGTACCAGACTCGACGGTGCCTTCTGGGGCACCAGAGTCATTGGTATCAACTCTTGCTGTCTGGGAGCTGGGTCCCTCTTCTGGTACAGCGAAGCGTCCCCTGGCAGTCCCGCAGCTCTGTGAGGAGAGCACCCTCTCTTAGTCTTTTTATGGCGCTTGTGGGGCACCAGGGAAGTAGAGCAGTGCTGGGCTGCTGCTCCCTGTTGCGGTGCCAGGGATAACCGCTGACGAGGGTCTCTCGTACTAGAGTCCTTCCTCAGCCCCGAGTCGCAAACCGATGCTGGAGCATTCCGCACTGACGTGCTCGGGCCCGAGCCTTGGTGGTCTGAAGCCGCTGGACGAAGTGTGGATTCCATGAGCAGCTGCTTCAAATGGAAATCCCGCTCCTTTTTCTTCCTATGTTTAAAAGCCCTGCAGATTTTGCAGTGCTCAAGCTGATGCGCCTCCCCCAGACCCCTCAGGCAAGAGCCGTGGGGGGTCACTACTTGGCATGGGCTTGTGGCATGTGCTGCAAGACTTAAAGCATTGGGCTCGCGGCATGTCCCAGAACCCAAAAAGGGGTGAGGGGCTAGGGAAAAGTCCCGCTCACAAGCACCTATATTAACTATAACTATAACTGTCCTAACAACTAACAACTACAAAACAACAAGAAGAATAAGACTAGGTAACTATGCTAAGGGAGCACTTGCAAAGCAAGCGAGTCACAGTTCCAACGGCCGCCACAGATGGAAAGAAGGAATTGAAGGGGGGGTCAGGTCAGCAGGGTCATATATTGAGCGCCAGGAAAGCACCGCACCAGGGTGCTCCCTAGCCGACCCGACGGGAGCTGCTAAGGGAAAAATTTTCCGACAACGGTGCACACAGCGTGCGCACACCTGATTGGAATCAACATGAACAAGCACTTGAAGAAGAATATCTGGTTGCCTCCATGACATTTCCATTTGATGGGTTGCAATTTATGAAATTGAACTTCATTTTTTTTAAAAAAGGTCTTTTTCAGTGTTACATAGTGCACACATAACAACCTTCATCCTCCCCCCTCCCCGCATTTTCATTTGATGTCATTTTTACTCCATCTTTGATCCATATAACATGTCAGAACAGTCAAGCCATCTGATGTTATTTTTGACACAATGTTTGCATTGGCATGTTAAAATCTTTACATGATTAAATGGACAAGAAGAGATGAGACATGGAAATCCTGACAATTGTGTGGCTTCACAGATCAATTGTTGTATGTAAGTCTTTTTTGTACGATGCCCCAAGAGCTCCTTTGCACTATTGTGATTTATTCAGAATGCAGCTGCCTGAGTTTAAACAGGGAGCAGGCTTTCCTGAAATATCACTTCTACCCTGAAATCCCTCCATTCGGTCCTAGTAAATCTTTGAACTGCAGATCCTGTTTTTCATTTATAAGAAGGACCTCTGTGGAAAGAGAGTATTTTTCTTCCTCACCTAGTACTACTAGCAGCAAAACATGTCTTAAGTAACCATGCAATGGATCAAGAAAACACCCTCCACACCGCAGTTGCTTGGTAATGGTCTAACTAGAGATCAGATGAAACTGTATTGGAAACCTTAGGGACATTTTAAAGTAGTTGTTTCAGACAGGGGTTGCCTACTGTTTCGCCTTAAGTGCCACACTGTTGCTTGCACAGTAGTTGTTTACTATTCCTTTTTCAAGTGCTCTGGGACCTCATTTAAAGAGAGCTATTGTATAGAAATGTCTGCTGCTTATATTGTATTGTACTTCATACTGCATTTTGTTTCAGCTGTGGCCACCACTACCGCAATGCACTGCTCTGGGACTGAACTGAATTTAGTCATATTAAGGGTGTCTATCATTATTCTCCAAGAATTCAGTAGACCACATATTTCAAAAGGTACAGAGTGTATAGAACCATATTAGAGAGGAAAATACAGAAAAGAATTTACAGTAGAGAATTCATAAATTGTAAATATTTGGTATTACTTTTGCCCCCGAACCCAAATATCCATATAAGCATCCCAGTTTCCTGGTAAAGTTCAATATTACATATATTTGTATAACGTCAAGATTAAATAGTAAACATAACTGACATCTCATCTGTATAATCTCTATTATATATAATAACTGAACTGGTAGCTTTGGAGGTTTAAGAATGGTAAGACTTGGAGTTTAAGGCTCAAAAAGACCACCAGATCACCTCGTCTGATCTCCTGTATAGCAGAGGCCACTAACACCACCCAGCCACAAGCATACCAAGGCCAACAACCCAACTTAGATCAAAGTATTACAACTCTCAGGAGACTAAACTGCTGTGTGCCACAGGCAGAGAACAGAAGGGACCAAGGTGCCCCAATGCCCAAGGCCACTGTAATGGCAGGGAAATCAGATACCAGATCCTGGCAAGAGATCTGCACCCTACACTGCTGAAGAAGAAAAAAACAATCCAAGGTTGCTGCCAGCCTGATGTGAGGGACAATTCATTCCTGATGTCAAAAATAGCAAATCAAGCTAGACCCTGAGTATATGAGCAGACCAGGCACCTGAGAAAAATTCTCAGTGCCACCTCTGAGCACCAGCACATCCCATACTGTCCCATCTCCAATCAGGTCATCTCTGGTGCTTCAGAGAAAGAAAACAAACAAACAAACAAAAACAGAATACATAGGGATTCCTCCCCTTCCCCCCATTCTGACCCCTGCAGGTAACCAGATGAAGCCCAGAAGTGTGAGTGTTTAGGAACATAAGACATGAACTGGAAAGGACCCCTAGAGCTACTGAGACCAGCCCTTCCCCAACACAATAGGCAACCCAGTCAAATTCCCACTCAAATTTATCAAGCTCTATCTTAAAACTAATTAGGTTGTTTGCCCATAGAACTCCTATTGGGAGGCCTTTCCAGAACCTAAAAACCTAGAAAAGAATGCATTTTCCATATAGAATATTAAAATAGGGAGAGAAATACAACTCCATTTTAAATGAATACCTTATAGAGGAACCGTTAAAAGAATAAGTGTTGGTGCCTATAATGATATAGCCTACTTACAGTTGCTGTATGGAAAGATTCAGAATATTAGAATGATGGTCTGGAATACAGTGATTCATTTCACACTACTGCAACCCTCCTAATGGAAATACTTCTACTGATTTCAGTGGGCTTTGGATCAGTCCCAAGATGAGTCACCTTAAGGGCCCTAGTAGCCTTTTAAAGGAATGGCTTTATAGGGCACACAAATCCACTGACAGAGAATCTCAAAACCAGTGCAAGTTTGTCTTGGTTCAGAGAAGGATTGAAAAAGTTGCAAAATCTAGTCTAGAAAGTAAGTTTGATAACATCACTACCACTTTATATTGAAATATAGTGCCTTTCCCCTGGCATGCTTTCGAGAGAGCCTTACATACTATAGGGGTCACCATTAAAATACAGTCTTCTCTGATGTGAGACAAAGTATCCTAGGCAGGTAGGCTGCAGCCTATTCCCAACTCTCCCCAATCTCAATACCTGTTTCTCAGCTGATTGTCTCCTCTCCTCCTCCTGACCCATTTAGTTCAAGAAGCGCTCTACTTGAGTTTCCACGGGCAAGTCAGAATAGCTTTGGAATTGAAATTGCAGGTAGATTTTAAGTTAGGAGAATGCAATTTCTTGGTTCTGAATTTGGCCAGGACACCAGACTCAATGCCGTAACTCTTGCAGCAAGTGCTATGGGACTTTTAACGAGCATGAGGGGTCAGGTGCTTGGTTTTATTCCTAAATTAAACACTTCCATCAAAACAAATCCTAAGACAACGCTGAAGCACTAGTTCAATAAAGACTCAAATGGACAAGTGTACATTCTGAATTTTCACCATTTCCTGCACTGGATGATCTTTTTCTTGCATATTCCCCTTTCCCATCCAAGTATATAGCAGGAGTGACCATGTTTAGCTTCTGTTATCTGATGAGAGCACAACCCAGTGCAGCACAGGCAGATAAAACACGTGATGATCAATTCTTGCTTTCCACACCTTACTAAACTAATACATCATAAGTGCACACCCTCCCTTCAGAATGAGAAAAAGTTATTAGCAAGGGACCAGAAAAGAACACTAGACTCCAGATTTTGTTAATCAGAACCGCCATAAACAAAGTATCAGTGCAGTCAGGCACAGAAGAACTTAGATGGCAAACGCAGTTTAATGCTGACAAATAGCACAATATTTCTTAGGGCGAAGAATAAAAAGAGGAAATATTTGACAAATGGAAAAGCTCTTCAGAATACTGATCAGGAAACAGTTTTTGCAGTAATGGAAGCAAAGGCCCCCAAGCCTTCAGCACAATGTGCAGCTGCAGCGATGAAGGGAAACAGGAGGCTGGGTTGTACTGCTGGAGGAATACATTATCAATCAAAGCAAGGCATACCCAGAATGATTTCCAGGGAAATGCAAGTACATAGCAAACTGTTCTCTTTTCCCCTTCTCTTCATGCACCCCCACCACCCTTCTAACCACTAGTTGCCTCATAAAACTTTCATCCCAGATCCATCTTTTGCTTCTGGCTGATTGTGGTCCATCTATGTCATGAATCCAGCTGTGCCTCTGCTGCTGGCTACTGGCTGATCTAGCTTTCCATATGTGCCTATAGGCCTGTCTACCCTGGGAAAGCTTTCTAACCCATCTTAAAATTGGTTCAGCTAAGTACATTTTAAAACCAGTTAGCCATAGTGTAGACTTGGTTTTAGGCATTCTGACTCGTTTTAACTGAACTGGGGCATAGGAAGGAGGCAAAAATGTGCACCACCCAAATGACAGTGGTGTTGTGTGGTGTTGATGGCTTGATCTTGTGTCCTTGGAAAGTCAGGAGACTTTGATGTGACCTAGTTCATGTGCTGAAAGAAACAGCTGACACTGAGCCAAGCAAAATCTACTTAGGTCAAGAACATGACATGACAGCATGTAAGTATAAGACAACTGAGGAATAATAATTTCTGTAGCAAAGAGTAATAAACCTAAACATATGGAAGAGATTATCATAATGGTGATAGGGAGGCAATGATGAGCTTCAGAATGAGAGGAAGCTAAAACTAGGTAAATAAAAATGTGATAAAGCAAACGGAGTTAGACATCAAGGCCTGGTCACCTTCTCCTCCAACAAGCCCAATATTCATTTACTTTGAACATATTTTATCCTATTTCCAGAGATGCCTCGAGAGAAAAACTGCACAATTTTCAAGTGTTTAGGTTCCTATTGTTGACTGTAGGACCAAAAAAATACCTGTTTTTCATGCTGGCGCTCAGGAGCCCTGCAGAGAGGAGTTGAGGAAGGGCATTGGGAAGAGAATGATTGCAGGCTCTTCCTGACAGCTGATCCATGAAGTGACAGGAACAAGTCAAGAGGCACTTTGGCCTCATTTGCAGTAACAAGGAAGAGCACTGCATATGCAGTTATCTTGAAGGGAGCAGAGATCCATAAAGAAAAATGGTCATTTCAAATGAGAATGAGTTAAAGGATCCAATCTGGATCAGCTTTCCTTGTGCCAAACATAGTGAGGAGGGAACGATTGGGGATCTGAAGGTAAAAGCATTTTGTTTGACCTAATGAAAGAACCATTTATTTTATAATATGGGTCTCATTTTAAATTATGGGGAAGATATTAAGTTCCCTTTAGGCAGAACCCTATTACTCCACAGGAGGCAGCCTAAGGATACAGCAGGAATAGGCATGCCTTATTTTAAGCCCAAAAAAGCAATGAGGGGAAGTGTGTAGGCAGGGTTTGTCTGTAAAGAACAGCCAGTATATGTGCTGATGGGCATCTAGGAGGAGTTACGGCACTGTTCAGACTTGCACAGTGGATAAATATGTTGTGCTGGCAGGAAGATGGGGGGAGGGAAATGGCTGGTCTAGGTTGGGAAAAAAGAGAGGCAGCCCGTGGACCAGTGGGTTCTCACCAGCCTCAGAGTTCAGCAGATAATCACTAAAGTGACTTGGCCCTCCAGCTAAACCCCAAATCCAGTGTTATCAAAGGTGATGAAGCTGTTTCCTGGTGGGCCAGGATGAGCTACTCATAACAGAAAGAATGGGGGATGAGGCGGAAGGACACCAGAGAGAATGTAGGAATATTTATACAATGAATGTATCAGTATTTAGTTTATCATCATTTGCACCCGAAGTCTTTAATGCCATTTCCCCATATATTCTCTTCCCTCTCAGGCAAGTCCAAAGTGTCATAGGCAGGTAGGCTGCAGCCTGTTCCCAACTCTCCCCCAACTCAATACCTGTTTCCCCAGTTAATTGTCTCCTCTCCTCCTCCTGACCCTTTTTAGAGCTGGCTTTCCCATTCCTTCAGCCTCCAGTCTTCTTGGGTGTTGAAACTGCTCCTCCTCTCTTATAGGATGATCTGGGTCTGCTTATATAGACCTCAGACCCCTCCTACTCCCAGAAGCCTCTGGGAGGAGTAGTTAATTGGAGTCATCTGTTTGTTTGTTTTTTCCTTCTATGTGGCCATTCATACGGTCACACATCCAAGGTGCTGTCAGGAGTTTTCTATGCTGTGTACCCCTCTGGATCCTTAGTTTTTAACTTTTAACCTTCACTCCTGTCCCTGTTTTTTCATTTGTTGTCCTCAGTACTCACTTGCAGCCTGGGTCCATGGCTTCTCCCCTTATTGGAGAGGGCAGGTCTCTAGCTTTGGGCACGCCTAGACATGCCTGTTGTAGTACCTGCAAATAATACAGTCTCACATCCAAAGGAAAAGTTGCAGAGACACTTTATCACTGCATTGTTCCTACCGCATGGCAACTATTTGATATGAGTTTCTTCTGACATGGCACTTCACAGTACATTGAGTCTGTAGGGTTATGAATGGGAAGCGAAGGAAGCAAAAAAAAAAAAAAAGTTAAGGACCCTGATGTGCCAAAATGGGCATTTATTTGCTGAAGTATTCATCTGAGAACTCAAAAGTGTTGTTTGAAAATTGATCATACATCCTCCTTCTAGGAACCTGACACAGTGCATTAGATGGGGACAAAACTGAGGAAATGCAAAACATTTACAGAAGACATTCAAAGAAATTGCGTTTTATGTGCATACCACTTGTGAAAAAATAGTGCTATTAAATTTAATACAGCAGACTACTGACTGGAAGGACATTGTTAGACAGCTTGCCCAGCGGGGTGGTAATAGATGACCTGCTGTACCAAAGAAAACAGGATAGAACCAAAAGGTCCCAAAACTAAATGTACATAAAAAGACCTTTCATGAAGAATGACTATGTGCTGTAAAGCTCTAGTTCTCAATTTAAACAATAATGTAATGAACATTTCATGACTGTATCAGGAAGGGAGAGGAGAAGTAATTCCCCACCTACCTCAAAGGCTTTATCCCTTCACTCAGACAAATCCTCACTCCTTGCACAAAGTCTATATAAATAGGTTCTCTGAGAGGCTTGAGAGTCAGAATCCTAGCCCAGCTTTCTCAATGCCATCAGAGGTACCCAGAGCTGATATGTGTGTGGATGTGGGTTGACTGATGCATCCATCTAGTTGCAGATCTATGGCCATGCCCCCATCTCTGTCCTCAAAGCCCCTTCTGCACTACTGCACATGGACCCACCACAGACCAGAAGGTGTACAAGAGGCCCTACAGCTCTGCATGGTAGGGCACATAGAACAGAGATGACTCCTTTACTTTTAGGGAGAATACATGGAAAAGATTAAGGGTCAATGGGCATCTAATGGGAGCCAAGATATCAAGATATGGAACATTTTTCCTCCAGTTGCTGCTTTGGTTCTTTAACAAGTTCCTTTTGCAGGGATGCTAGAGGATTTGACATTGTTATAGATGCAGTGACATTTTCACACAGTGAAAACATGCCAAAGTTGCCTTGAGATCTTAAACATTATTTTCACTACCCTACTATTGACATACAAGGAATGGCTGGTTTTTATTTCCTATTTAAGACCAGCTTTCCGAGGACACCCTAAACAGATGTATTGTAGGCCTTACCACTGTTTATAGATTCATAGATTCATAGATTCTAGGACTGGAAGGGACCTCGAGAAGTCATCGAGTCCAGTCCCCTGCCCGCATGGCAGGACCAAATACTGTCTAGACCATCCCTGATAGACATTTATCTAACCTACTCTTAAATATCTTCAGAGATGGAGATTCCACAACCTCCCTAGGCAATTTATTCCAGTGTTTAACCACCCTGACAGTTAGGAACTTTTTCCTAATGTCCAACCTAGACCTCCCTTGCTGCAGTTTAAACCCATTGTTTCTGGTTCTATCCTTAGAGGCTAAGGTGAACAAGTTTTCTCCCTCCTCCTTATGACACCCTTTTAAATACCTGAAAACTGCTATCATGTCCCCTCTCAGTGTTCTCTTTTCTAAACTAAACAAACCCAATTCTTTCAGCCTTCCTTCATAGGTCATGTTCTCAAGACCTTTAATCATTCTTGTTGCTCTTCTCTGGACCCTTTCCAATTTCTCCACATCTTTTTTAAAATGCGGTGGCCAGAACTGGACACAATACTCCAGCTGAGGCCTAACCAGAGCAGAGTAGAGCGGAAGAATGACTTCTCGTGTCTTGCTCACAACACACCTGTTAATACATCCCAGAATCATGTTTGCTTTTTTTGCAACAGCATCACGCTGTTGACTCATATTTAGCTTGTGGTCCACTATAACCCCTAGATCCCTCTCTGCCGTACTCCTTCCTAGACAGTCTCTTCCCATTCTGTATGTGTGAAACTAATTTTTCCTTCCTAAGTGGAGCACTTTGCATTTGTCTTTGTTAAACTTCATCCTGTTTAACTCAGCCCATTTCTCCAATTTGTCCAGATCATTTTGAATTATGACCCTGTCCTCCAAAGCAGTTGCAATCCCTCCCAGTTTGGTATCATCCGCAAACTTAATAAGCGTACTTACTATGCCAATATCTAAGTCGTTGATGAAGATATTGAACAGAGCCGGTCCCAAAACAGACCCCTGCGGTACCCCACTCGTTATGCCTTTCCAGCAGGATTGGGAAACTTTAGCACTTCAGTATCAGTGGTCAATCACCATAATGACATTAACCATGACAAAATCACTTGGTATTAGTGGATATAATACTGTGTGCAATGCCGCAGGAATTCCCATTCATCTCGCTGACACCTTTGAAATTCTCTGTATTGTGCATGTAGTGTCTTTTTATGGGAGTGAGGGTGGGGAGGGGGGATAAAAGAACATTGCCTACTTTTAATTCCCAGACATGGTTTCTTTGTGCAGTCAGTCTCAACAACAGGCTTTAGTCCACTACATTTCCTTTGTGAATCAGAAAGGGGAAGGGACAAGTACAGAAGCCAGATAGTACTCCACTGTCACTCTGTTCCTTGGCCTATTACCTCAGACTTCGTTCAAGGAGAGATGATTTGTCCCTGAGTAAAGTGGTGTATCTTGATTAATTTATGAAATGTGGGGAACAGATTCTCACATTGTGACATCATCATAATGTATACAAGACATGGTTGAATGTCACAAACAGGAGTCAGCAAAACGGTCTATTTTCTTCATGAAATCTCCTGGTAATGAAATCAGTTTTGCATGCTATGTTTTGTATGTTTGGAAGTTCTTCCTCGTTTGGAGGCTGACTGTGCCCAGCACCAAGTAAGGGGAGAGCAAAGGCCAAGTAAAAACATTAGACCCAGCATTGGCACTCTATTGATCACAGGGACTGCTACCTCCCACCACCCTCTGAAGTGCAGGACACCTAAAAAGAGACTGGAAGAGGCAGAGCTAGCCATGAACACAGGCAGATATGCTGCACTTCTTGAATGGTTGTAGCAGTAAGTATGCTCTCCTGGTAGGCTCGGGAACTACAGGAGGAAACTCTGTCAGCCCTGTAAATCCAGCCCAGGATTTCAAAGTCACGCTAGCTGATTTCTTTCTTATGCATCATCAACAGGAATAAAGGAACTGTGGGGTAAATTACACCTCTAATTACACCTGTGTTGCATGATGGGAGATATCTGCACTAGAAAAATCAGCCAAGGTTAGTTTAGCATATATTAACTGACCTCAACCTAATCACAACAGTTTTCCTAGTGCTGGTACATTGCAATGCCTTTAGACTGAGGGCATAGACCATGGTGTAATCTTGGTAAAAGATGTTGAAATGTATCCATACTAAGAAAAAGGTTGTGGTTAGGTTGAAGTTGCTTAACACACCTTGACCTAACTTTGACTCATTTTTCTAGTATAGACAAGCCTGAGTCTTCAGTGCAGTTCCACAAGTGTAATTTATGGGATTTTAGTAAATTCTGTGGGTGATGCACAAGCAAGACTAAAATCCAACTGTCTTTCAGCTGTGTTGGCTCTGCAGAAGTAGGAGGAGTGGAACATTATAAAAACATATTTTTGTCACCAAAATCAGCAGACAGGACTCGGAATACACACAGGGAGCTGATCTGCTGAGTAAGAATTTGCCATTTTAAACACAGTCACTTTTCAGAACAGAATTGCACTAGATTAAACACATTACTGGAAGATTTTGTCCTATTGATCTACTACAGGATATCATCATTTGCATATAGTTTCTGGAGATGAGAACAGGAAAGATTAATATCTGCTGTAGAAATTAAAGGTGCTCTAAGAAAGCATTTTTCTGTGACAAAACTTGAAATCTGTAATTAATTAGCTACATAGTAATGTGACTTTTTTTAAACTGTTGTCAATATTCTGAAACATCTTTTATAGATTTGTGATTAACTGCTAATTATAGACTAATTACATTGTTCATTATAACAGAAGATCTTGTGGGCTGAGACAGAATCCATAAACGATGCCCATGAGACAACAGCAGATTTAATAAATTCTAATCCTGCCGTCTCCTTTTACTAACCAACAAAGCACAGAGAGAGACCTCAGCATGCCCAGTGCTCAAACTAGGGGCTATTCTTGCCAACATTAAGGAACTGTGGAAAGATTTCAGCAGCTAGAAAATGACACAGGTGAACTTTGCAATACCTTCTTTGACAGAAATGTAAGTAGACTGATAAGAGAGAGAAGTAGGCTACACTGACATAGCAGTAGCCTGAATGAGTCACTGCAGTATCTGCTATGGAACAGATTGTGTATCTGTGCTTCAGAGAAACTCATCCCTGTTTCCAAAGAAAATGAAAGTGAAGGTCCAATAGAATTGGAGATAATGGTAATTCTAACACAGATCATATTTTATATACTATTTTCTGCTTACTTACATGTACTTACTAGATTTAACCTATCTACCGAGGTGTACCCTTTTCTATTGTCAATAATACCATCTACTGTTGTTCACCCATATCTCTATAATCTTATATGTTGCTCCTTGTTTCACTTGGCTTGACAATAAAGGCTGAAGTTCACCGCCACTCTTCAATTTGATCAGAATGCAAAATCATTGTCCCACAATTGCCTAAGACATTTGTCACTGGAGGTCACACAGATGCAGGGAGATGTTTCAGTTTGCCTGCCACTAACTGTGCAGGATGTTAGGTCAGTAAATCACTGATCAAGATGACACTATACAGTGTTTCACATAGTTGTGATTATCAAAGGGTTGATTCAGGAAAAGACAGTATAGTGGGGGCTGATGGTCTTTGAAAGTGGGTAGGCAAAGCTCACATGTAAACTCACATGCTCAGAACAGGCCCAGATGAATCCTCTCGCTGACTAGGCACAATCTATGGAACTATGTTTCGTGGACTAGAGTGCATATGCACTGATGCAATGACTATGAGTGGCTGCCTCTGGCTACTACTGGTCCTTGGGGGGTTGAATTGAAAGGGAAAAAAAGTGATATTTTCCCAAGATTAATCTACAGCCTAAGCTATGCCCACAAAATAAGCTTTACCCACTTGAGATGTCCTACTGAGATACCATGCACAATTGATTGTGCTGATGATCAAAATATGATTATGCATGCACCACTGACCAGAACCAAACTCTCTGAGCCTGCCATCCCACACCGTCAGTGGGATTCAAATACCCAAAGTCTGAGTCCTCAGACTTAGCTCCCCTTCACTGAACCTCTCTTGCCCCATTGGACTAATTGAATTGGCTACCCCTAGTGTGGGGCTCAAATGCCTTGCTGGACTCTTGCTCCTTGGGATTGGCTGCATCGTGATTGGAGGAAGATGTGGTGATCCTTGTGGCACCACAGACACACACCAATCAGAGCAGATTGTGCAGATAGTTTTATTATGATTCATCCTCTCCTTTCTTTCAGCAGTGAAATAGTTAACAATGTGAAGATTTAAACTGTCATAGTTGGGCATCTGAGTTAACACCTCCCTGAGATGAACAGTCACAGTCCACACCTCTCTGTGCTAACCTTTCAGCCCTCTGAAACCTCAGGCAGATATGCTGCATCAGATCAACATGTGAACCAAGTGTAAGCTTTTCTTTGCAATTATCAGTCTCAATCTTTCTAAATGAAGGTTTCAATTCAACAGCAGAAGACGGCAGCCAGGGAGAGGTGATGGTATGCAATGGTCCTGTGGAACTCTTTAACATGAACCTTGCAGTTGCCCTCAGCACAAAGAGTTTTTACCACTGGTATCTGCTAGTGGCTGCTCCAGACTAAAGAACAGAGCTCTCAGACTGCAGCACTGATTCAGTCTGGCTCTTCTCCCAGTTCAAAGCCCCAGCTGGCAGGCACTAGGAGAAGGAAGACAAGGAGATATAGGCAGTGTGAATTTTTTCCTCCTCAAGAAGAGGGCTGCAACCAGAAAGAGGAAGTCAGTGAGTGAATTTTTCTGAGCAGACTGCCCAGCAGCTTGCAGCCTAAACTTACTTTTCTGTGTGGCCAGGGCCCACCCTCAGCTCTTCTCAACTCCCCAACCCCAGATCTCTTTCCATCAGAAATGGAACTTTGAGGATGAGTGGTCATGGACAAAATGGAGAACAGAGGGGAAAGATGGAATTCTTGTAACCGAGTGGATTTATTTTGGGGGTGAGATATTTGGAGAGTGAGGTGCTAGATGTGTTTTACTTTAAAGCAGGAGAGTTATATAAATATTTGGGAGGGAAGCATTTATTTTGTTGAAGCAGAAAACATGACTCAATTAAAAATGCTTCTGAAGAATAGGTTTGGCTCTTTTTTTCGCCTTTGGAATGAACTGGGTGCCTTACATAGAGGCATTTTTAAAAAGCGTTATAGGGAAGAATATCCATACACCATCAACAAAGGCATCATCATACCTTTCAAAAATACTGCATATCCCTCCTTACACTGAGTTTATATATCCCCATTCTGCAAATTATTCATTATTTAGAGAGGTGATCACCAGTGACTTTGCCTGTGCCAGTCAAGCTCTGGACCAGAACCAATTTACCACAGCAGGTAGAGATCATATTGTGTCTGATTCAAACCTCAAACACTCACATGAGACTGAGTGCCATATCTTTGATGTGAGAGGATGTGTTAAAGTAATTGTTAAGAAAATCAAATTCATAAGTCACTCCACAACCCTATACAGACTTTATCCTCCTCCTGCAACCAGAGGAAACAAAGGCTCTTAAACCAGGATCAGTAGATGGCACAGAGCATGTATTAAGGCACGAGGAACCATTCCACCTAAAAATCTTAAGGCTTATTCCCATATAGGTTTGGCAGTAGCTTAGCAAAAGATCATATCCTTCCTATGACAAAATGGCCCTTCTCAAGGCACTACAAGCTCAACCTTCAGTCACCACTTGATACCTCATTTAATGTGAGAGCGTTTTGGATGCGGTGTCTCAGTAACTAAACCTTAACTCCTAAGAAATCTGGCATTTCAAATTCTCCATAGATTTCAAAATGATTTTTCATCCTAGGCTGAGTAATTACAACCTGGTGCATCCCACTGTGAGGATTGTTATGCACGACTGTGGAACAGAAGGGAAATTTGTGGTTACCTGATAATTCCATTGATAATTCATGCTTATAAATCTGACCTACCCGAGGAGTTTCACTGCAAAGTCTGAACTTAATTCTTATTAGCAATTATTTTAAGAGGCTTTTTTCAAATGGACCATAGTGTATTTGTTATTACTGTACAGTTTAGTATGTTTCAAATTAGGAACACTTTGGTTCTGGGAGCTGTTCTCCCCGGGGGAAAGCCCTTAGTAATTCCCGCCAGCATCTGAAAGCTCTGGTCTCTGATCTCACACAGTACGAAAGGGGAGGATCCACTGTGAGGCAGGAATAGTCAAAATAAGGGAACTAGCAGATAAATACACATTTTTCAACCTTACAAAATTAATTCAAACTGGCTGTTATATGAACACTCACATGAATTAAAAACAGGCTGAAGGGCAAAGTATTGCAATGTAGTCAGGTGTGGAGGAGTGCTGTTGGGTCAATGTTAAGTCTAAAAGTAATTCATAGAATAGCAGGGTTGGAAGGGACAAGAGGTCATCTACTTCAACCCCCTGCTCAAAGCAGGACCAATCCCCCAACAGATTTTTGCTCCCGATCCCTAAATGGCCCCCTCAAGGGCTGAACTCACAACCCTGGGTTTAACAAGCCAATGCTCAAACCACTGAGCTACCCCTCCCCCAATTCAAGAGCTAGAAATGGGTTGGGGATAAATACTACATTAATGAAATATGCAGAGGATACAAAACCAGTGATACTGTGAACAACAGTATGGAAAGGGATCCAGTTTGGAGAAAAATGAGAGAGAATTGTGGGGGGATACTCATTTGGAGCACAGATATACAGTGGCAAAAGAAACCTGGAAAACAGTCAGCCAAACTATCTATCTATCTATCACCCCTCATCTTAGTACCTAGCTGATGATAGCCATCAACAAATGTTAAAAGTGGTTAATCATCTCCAAGTATCTGAAGATGAGTTATTTAGGGCATACAATCAAGACTAATGTGATGAAACTAAAAGAAGAAATAAAATGAAAATTAGGAATACTTCCAAACAGCGAGGTTTATTGGATTGTGGAATCATCTCCCGGCCTATCGCTTGGAACATTTAAAAAGTAGATTTGAAAACATACTGGAGGGTACAATACTGCGCTTGCAGGGGAGGGGACTCTATTAGGATCATTTTATTAGATCTGATTATCTGTTATGAGCTCTTCTCACTCTCCAGGGCTCCAGAAAGCAGGAGGTGGATCTGCCTTGTCCAAATTCTTGAGCACATGGGCAAGCTCTCAGGGAATCATTTATATGCTAAAAAGGTGATAAATTTTAAATGCATTTTTCAGGTTAGGTGGAGAGAGGGAAGAGTGAACCTTTACTTATGTCCTCTGAGAAAGATTTTGGGGGGATAGGAGCTGTAGAAATATACACTCAGAACAAATGGAGCCATGAGTTTCCCCACGCTTCAGTCACATACATGCACTGGGTGGTAAGGATAACAGCTCCTGTGACAAAGCTCTGGCTAAGATCTCAAGGCATGGATGTTTGTAAAATTTGTCTTTTGTCTTACTGTGGAACCAAAAACCCTTTCAATAGCATGAACAAATCTATTAGCTTGTTTCCAGCCTTATGTGGTCCAAACCTGGCAAGGAGGCTTGGGGTGGAGTATATATTGTTCTTTTTTGAGTCACCTTATTAATAAAGCCAAAACTCAGGAAAGGTTGAGTTCAGACCCTACATATAATGTGTATATCCTTGTTTTGGAGCAGAATGGGAATCCATGGTCAATTTATCATAACAATCATGGGGTTGGAAGAATAATTTACTATACACTATGTTGGGAAAACGTAACCTTCCTAAAAGGGTTCCACCAACTAAGTAGGTCAGTTTTAAAGGAAATGCCTTGGCCCACATTTAGTGTTAATAGTGCCCTCTTCATTATGCATAGAAAGCAATCATGTTAGCTTTTGACAATTACATCTACTCAATTCACTGATCCATTAGCTAGCACAGTGTCCATCTGCTTTCTTGGTTGGTTTAAAAAAACAACAACCCAAAACTTTTACTAAGCACGAAGTAGCCTCTTTTGGTACTTTATGGTGATTATCTCTTACAATCTTCATCCCCAGACATCCTCATCTATGATAGAAAAAATGTGCTTTCATAATCGCCTACTTATAAAACAACTTAAGACATTACCAGTTAAGCCAAAAGAAAAATGTACTTTGAATAGGGCGACTGATTTAAGGATAGGATTTTTGTTTTGTGCTTTCTCTTTTTATTTTATATATATCCCTGGAATTACACCATCTGTTAGTTCAACCAATTCTAGAACAATTTTAAAAATCATTTGATGATTCTCATTAGTAGATTAACCAGGCTTTCAGTTGGTTACTGGTTAAATACATTTGTGTCTCATTTTATAAAGTTCTTCTCTGGGAATAACGAAGGGTAAAAAGGTGGAATGAGGATAGAGAAAATTCTGCTAAATATCAGGAAACACTTCCTGGCATAACTATTACAATAGGGAATATTCTCCCAGGGAAATAATGGACACTCCATTGTTTGGAACATTTAAAAATAGACCAGACTGAGCACTAGAAAAATCTCCTGACAGAAACAATTCAGTGGTGGAAGGAAGATATATGAGATATTAATGAAATAAACATTTAATTCATATTCATACAATTAGTTATTTCTAGAGCCCTCCCCCCCCATAAATGTACATGGAGCTTTACAGATAAGAACTTCAATTTAAGGGCCAAATTGTGTTCATCTGCTCTATGAGTGCACAAGAGGGGGAGGGTTCAAGGATCCTCCCACTCTTTTATGCCTCTGTGCAGCGGCTGGGTACCTTTGCAGTCCTGGAGCCCCCTATAGCTCAACTCGCTAATCTGCTTACATTAAATCCAATGACAGTCTTCTCATTGGCTTAAATATAAGCTCTTAGGGGTGAAGACTGTCTACTACTCTGTGTTTGTACAGTGCCTTACATAATGGGGCCCTGTTCTTGGTTTGCCATTATTATAATAATTAATACACAGAGGGCAAGATTGTGTCAGATCCCACATTCCTCCTTCAGGAATAAATTCTGTTGACTTTAGGGGGACTTTTGCCTCAGCAAGCTCTGGGCCCTTAGGGAAGTCAAAAGGTGAGTCTTCCAGTGCAGCGAGGAATCTACTTCTCCCTTTGATGCACACACACACTTAGTCTGAGTTATACTCCATTTTACCAGTGACATTGCCCAGAACCATTCCAGTTCTTTATAATGTTAAGCCCCAGTGAGCCTTATTTACAATCCAGATCTTACACTTCAACTCCAGAATCAATTGGACTTTTATGACTTTCACAATAATAATGTGAGCTGGTTGTGTTACCCGTCAATCAGGACCTCACCTCACAAGAACAGCAGCTGTAAAGACCAGACTGACTCCCTTATTTATATGTTTTGACAAGGCAACATTACTCTTCTCCCTTTGATGCACACACACACACTTAGTCTGGGTTATACTCCATTTTAGGTGAAACAGAGTCATCCACAGTATAATGGTTCTCTTATATTGGATATCAAGCAGAAAAACTGCTATTTAATGTTGTTGTGATTTTGTCTTTTGTGTCAGGGGCACCCTGCCATTAGCCCCTTTTATTTTTGTATAAGTCCAAAGAAATAATAGCTAAATAAATTGTAATTATTTTACAGGAACATTTTCTTTTAAAATTAATTCCAGATTTTTCCAACTATATCAGAAAAATGTATAGGTAACTTTATAATAAAAAGCTTATACACACACATAAGAGATGAAGCACTTAATTATCTTTAAGTTAAAGTTGTTAGTTAATATTCAATTTTAAATATATTGCATTTTTTATTCTTCATCACTAGCCAATTTGTTTTTCTACTAAGAGGCAGAAAGATAAAGCTATCATAACTGAGCTCCCTATATAGCCTGGAAATCCAGCTACCCGGTACCTTCCATATTCATCTTCATATTCGTGTGTGTCAGAGATTTCACCTTCCAAACACAGACCACATATTCACCTACACATAATCCAGTGTGCACATATACTGGTAGGCTGAGGACGTCAGAGAAGTTCATCATACCAGGTCAATGCATTACTTATTTGCCAAGGATGATAAAAAGGAGTCTAAATATCTGCAGAATGTGTTATATTTTTGGGTGCAGTAATTGATTTCAAAGCATTCTTGGGTGTAATTATAATATAAGCTATTTTCTATTGTGTAGATGGCTTGACCATTTATGAGGGAAGAGACTAACAGGTTGAGTGTTTTTTGACTGTGTAATGCAATATTTTATGTTGCATTTTATTTATTAGAAGAGATTATTTAGAGAGCAGTAAAACTCCCTTTCCAAGAATATAAAGCTCCTGGTTTGAGCCCTGGGGAGTCATGAGATATTGGAACTCAAAGCTGTTTCTGGTCCAGGACTAGTGATTGTCCATCCTAAGCCTCAGGCCAGTTTAATTTTGAGGGGAAAGAAGAAAACATTCTGCTAGCAAGTTTATTTAAAAAGTGGCAACCTTTTGAAGAGGTTAAGGAATGTCAGCATAAATCCTAGGGCAGATGGATTTGGGGTAGAGAGGAGAGGTGAGAAAGTCAAAAGCGCATGACAAGTGCATTTTATTTTATGGCTTTGTAATCTATTACATGGATATCACCCACATCTATGTGGTGTATACACATGCAGAGTATATAGGTTGTGAACATTTATCTCATCTGTCATCTTTTATGCATATTTTCAATAAAAAAAGTTACCTTGCTCCCCTCTGTGAAATTCTAACAAAATAAATCTGTTAAGGATGTCCAAATGAGCAGGGGAATCTTTTCACAGGCCTAAGTGGTCCTTGTTCAAGTGATCTTTTAACGTGTGACTTTCACAGGTGCATGTCATGTTTACATATACATCAATGTTTTTTGATCGGTTAAGCTGGCGGATTTCCCACACACACACACGCACACACACAAAATCTAGTTAGGATTAATGGCTGTGAATTTTCTACTGGGGTTTATAACTGTGTAATCCCAATTCCATTTTTCAATGTATTTTTTTTTCACAAGGTAGCCCACTGAAATCCAACATAAGCAAAACAATTGCTTCTATTATACGGGAACTAGAGCTGGGAGAACACTGAAAAAAAAGTTGTAACAAACATTAATGTAAGTAAAAACTTCAGTTTGCTTTGGTAGTATTCATAATGCTTTTTATGTGTTTTCTGAAAACATTCCTAAGAGGAAGTGTTTTTTGTTTTTTTTTTAATTTCCAAGGCTTTATTGGAAAGCAAAATCGCAAAAATAGTCACTTGAACAGCTGTAAATGCAAAAGGCAAGATTCTCCTTTATACTGCTTTACATTACATTACATTTACACTCTTTTATGCTGCCAAAAGAGTGTAATGTGGCCTTAGTTTAAATGAAAATCAGTCCCAAAGTCTGTTCCTGAAAGTTTTTGTGGTCATCTTAACGTCTCTTTGATTTCCCTTCTGTTTATAAAAGTTTTAATCATCCAGCCTGTCATAGACATACAGCTAAGGGTAGCATAAAATCCCTCCTTACCCTGTAATAGGGTGACCAGATGTCCCGCTATTATCGGGACTGTCCCGCTATTTATTTGTTTGTCCCGCATACCAACCGATGTTCAGTCGGTACACGAATTGTTCCGATATTTTGCCCTCCGACTTTGCCCCCTCCCTTCCCCATTGGATCCCTCCCCAAATTCCCGCCCTTGCCCCGCCCCCTCACTGCCCCATTGGATCCCTCCCCAAATCCCCGCCCTGGCCCTGCCTCTTCCCCAAGCATGCCACATTCCTCCTATCTCCTCCCTCCCTCCGAGGCTTGCGCTAATCAGCTGTATGAGGGCGCAAGTGCTGGAGGGAGGGGGGAGAAGCAGGACGCGGCAGCTGGTGCAGGGGGGCGGGGTGTGGAGCTGCCAGTGGGTGCTCAGCCCCCACCAATTTTTCCTATGCTCCAGCAGCTCTTGGTTTTTTGTTTTTGCTTGTGTTTTTGTTCTTTCCTCCGCCCCCGCCCGCCCGCCCTGCATGCCGATATTTCACATCTCTTGTCTGGTCACTCAACCCTGTAAAGGGTTAATCCCTCCTTTAACTGTAAAGGGTTAAGAAGCTCAGACAACCTGGTTGGCACCTGTCCAAAAGGACCAATAAGGGGAGAAGATACTTTCAAATCTGTGGGGGAAGGTTTCTGTTTTCGTGTGGCTTTGTTCTCTCCCGGTCAGCAAGGAGCCAGGGAGGGAAAATACATCTCCCTAAGCCATATCTGAACTAAGCATCTAATATTACAGAAATAGTAAGCAATAGCAAGGCGATGCATTAGATTATCTTTTGTTTTAGCTTGTGAATTTTCCCTGTGCTAAGAGGGAGGTTTATCCCTGTTTTTGTAACTTTCAAGTTTTGCCTAGAGGGGAAATCCTCCGTGTTTGGAATCTTTTTGTTACGCTGTAAAGTTATCTTCCATCCTGATTTTACAGAGGTGATTCTTTTATCTTTTTTTAAATAAGCTTCTTTTAAGAACCTGATTGTTTTTCAGTGTCCTAAAGACCCAGGGGGTTTGATCTGTGCTCACTTTGTAACCAATTGGTTAGGATATTATTCTCAAGCCTCCCCAGGAAAGGGGGTGTAGGGGCTTGGGGGAATAGGACTCCAAGTGGTCCTTTCCCTAATTCTTTGTCTAAATAATTTGGTAGCAGCATACTGTTCAAGGACAAGGTGAAATTTATGCCTTGGAAAAGGTTTTAACCTAGGCTGGTAAAAATAAGCTTAGGGAGTCTTTCATGCAGGTCCCCACATCTGTACCCCAGAGTTCAGAGTGGGGAAGGAACCTTGACACAGCAGGAGAATAGAAACAAAGCCACATGACCATCAACCATCACACATTTTATTTAGCAAATAAAATATAATCAAAATCAATCATTCATGAATAACCCATTGCCTGAAACAAACATTCTAACAATTTCAAATAATAAACAAATTTATAAAAATCAAAGTCTGTTCAGGGGTAATTTGTGAATAGAGGTAAATTCATCAAATAAATTATTTGTTGCAAATGGGAAATAATTTTTCCCCTCATGTCTATTTGGCAATATAGTGGCCACAAATAAAAATTTAGCATTTGTTAGCAATAACCACACAGTTGTGTCTGTGGCACTATTGATTCCATTATATGCAGAACAGGAAATAACTGTGAAACAAATCTTGATATCTTTACTGTAGTCAGTAGGACTTCTGATTGAGTAAGGGATTCAAGATTTGGTAACTGTATGGTATGGCTGGCAAACAAAGTCAATCGCTACATGTTTATTAGTAGTTACTGAGAAAGGTACCATTAAAAAAAAAACACTGATGCTCACAGGTAGTGGAGGTCTGAATAAAATTGTGCCCTTTTGTGAACAGGAGTGGCTAACAGGGGAGTTTTGTGAGGAAGTTCTCCAGGGGGAGTGTGAGCAGGGGCTAGAACTCAACATTCTTTAAATTTAAAAGCCAAAAATACCTCCTTGATATAAACAAAATAACAACAAAGGAACCAGCTGCAGGAGTAAAAAGATAATGCAGGCAGAAGTCCAGCAACAGAATGGGGGCTACCCAGTTTATTGCACCCAAAACATCATGTATGATTACCTGCCCTATGGGCAGGTGGGGTATGTGTGCATTCGGTGCAAGGAGCTCCTGGCTCTCAGAGACCGTGTAGGGGCTTTTGGAGATCAGAGTGGCTGAACTGGGGGAGCTAAGGGAGACAGGTGTATATAGATGAGACTTTCTGGGACACAGTAGAACGGCCACAGCCCCAGTCTGACAGTCTCTGTGCTGTTGAGGAGGATGAATGTCTCAAGGAAAGAGAACATCTAACTGGAGCAGAGGGAAACAATCCCATAGTTGGGACCCTCCTTCCAGATGACGTTGTGGTATCCTCTTGCACTGAGGACACCTCTTCAGGGGAGGGAACTCCAGCTATTAGAAAGAGACAGGCATTAGTAATGGGTGATTTGATCATTAGAAACATAGATAGCTGAGTTTGCAATGACTGGGAGAACCGCATGGTGACTTGCCTGCCTGGTGCAAAGGTTGCGGCTCTCTCAAGACATCTAGATAGATGTATGTGTAGTGCTGGGGAGGAGCTGGTGGTCATGATACATGTAGGTACCAATGACATAGGGAAGGATAGGGAGAGGTCCTGGAGGCCAATTTTAGGCTGCTAGGTAAAAGATTGAAATCCAGGACCTCCATGGTAGCATTCTCTGAGATGCTCCCAGTTCCACGTGCAAGGCCAGTTAGACAGGCAGAACTGCAGTGTCTCAATGCGTGGATGAGACGATGGTGTAGGGAGGATGGGGTTTAGATTTATTAGGAACTGGGGAAACTTTTGGGAAAGGGGGAGCCTATACAGTAAGGATGGGCTCCACCTAAACCAAAATGAAACCAAATTGCTGGCACTTAACATTAGAAAGGTTGAAGAAGAGTTTTTAAACTCTTAAGGGCTGGAGGAAAGCCAACAGGTGCGGAGGAGCACATGGTTCGGACATCCCTTAGGGGAGGATCTATTAATAGAGAATCTTTATGTCCTAGTGAGGACGAGAGGATGGAAAATGAAAAAATACAGGCAGGGTCTGACCAGAAACAGTCAAATAAAAGAGAGTCCCATTCAATTACATCATGTAATGGCAAGCAGCTAAAAGGTGACAAGTTTTTAAAGTGCTTATATACCAATGCTAGCAGTCTAAACAATAAAATGGGCGAACTAGAGTGCCTCATATTAAATGAGGATATTGATATAATAGGCATCTCAGAAACTTGGTGGAATGAGAATAATCAATGGGATACAGTAATACCAGGGTACAAAAATATCGGAAGGACAGAACAGGTTGTGCTGGTGAGGGATTGGCATTATATGTGAAAAAAAGCATAGAATCAAATGAAGTAAAAATCATAAATGAATCAAACTGTACCACAGAATCTCTATGGATAGAAATTCCATGTTCTAATAATAAGAATATAGCAGTAGGGATATATTACCGACCACCTGACCAGGATGGTGATAGTGACTGTATAATGCTCAGGGAGATTAGAGAGGCTATTAAAATAAAAAACTCAATAATAATAATGGGAGATTTCAATTATCCCCATATTGACTAGGTACATATCACCTCAGGACGGGATGCAGAGATAAAGTTTCTTGACACCTTAAATGACTGCTTCTTGGAGCAGTTGGTCCTGCAACCCACCAGTGGAGAGGCAATTCTTGTTTTAGTCCTAAGTGGAGCACAGGATCTGGTCCAAGAAGTGAATATAGCTGGACCGCTTGGTAATAGTGACCAAAATATAATTAAATTTAACATCCCTGTGGCAGCCCACAGCAGCCCAACACTAGCATTTAATTTCAGAAAGGGGAACTACACACAAATGAGGAGGTTAGTTAAACAGAAATTAAAGGATACAGTGCCAAAAGTGAAATCTCTGCAAGCTGCGCGGAAATTTTTTAAAGACACCATAATAGAGGCTCAACTTAAATGTATACCCCAAATTAAAAAACATAGTAAGAGAACCAAAAAAGAGCCACTGAGACTAAACAACAAAGTAAAAGAAGCAGTGAGAGGCAAAAAGGCATCCTTTAAAAAGTGGAAGTTAAATCCTAGTGAGAAAAATAGAAAGGAGCATAAACACTGGCAAATGAAGTGTAAAAATACAAGTAGGAAGGCCAAAAACGATTTTGAGAAACAGTTAGCCAAAGACTCAAAAAGTAATAGCAAAAAAAAATTCTAAGTACATCAGAAGCAGGAAGCTTGCAAAACAACCAGTGGGGCCACTGGACGATCGAGGTGCAAAAGGAGCACTCAAGCAAGATAAGGCCATTGTGAAGAAACTAAATGAATTCTTTGCATCAGTCTTCACGGCTGAGAATGTGAGGGAGATTCCCAAACCTGAGCCATTCTTTTTAGGTGACAGATCTGAGGAACTGTCCCAGATTGAGGTGTCATTAGAGGAGGTTTTGGAACAAATTGATAAATTAAACAGCAGTAAGTCACCAGGACCAGATGGTATTCACCCAAGAGTTCTGAAGGAACTCAAATGTGAAATTGCAGAACTACTAACTGTAGTC
Source organism: Trachemys scripta elegans (assembly GCF_013100865.1). NCBI lineage: Eukaryota > Metazoa > Chordata > Testudines > Emydidae > Trachemys > Trachemys scripta. The sequence goes on from NC_048303.1 coordinate 106,564,248, forward strand.
TATAACCTATCATTTAAATGACCTTCTGTACCAGATGACTGGAGGATAGCTAATGTGACACCAATTTTTACAAAGGGCTCCAGAGGTGATCCCAGCAATTACAGGCCTGTAAGCCTGACTTCAGTACCGGGCAAACTGGTTGAAACTATAATAAAGGACAATATTGTCAGACATATAGATGAACATAATTTGTGAGGAAGAGTCAACATGATTTTAGTAAAGGGAAATCATGCCTCACCAATCTACTAGAATTCTTTGAGGGGGTCAACAAACATGTGTACCAAGGGGATCCAGTGGATATAGTGTATTTAGATTTTCAGAAAGCATTTAACAAGGTCCCTCACCAAAGGCTCTTACACAAAGTAAGCTGCTACGAGATAAGAGGGAAGGTGCTCTCATGGATTGGTAAGGGGTTAAAAGATAGGAAACAAAGGGTAAGTATAAATGGTCAGTTTTCAGAATGGAGAGAGGTAAATAGTGGTGTCCCTCAGGGGTCTGTTCTGGGACCAGACTTATTCAACATATTCATAAATGATCTGGAAAAAGGGGTAAACAGTGAGGTGGAAAAATTTGCAGATGATACAAAATTACTAACGATAGTTAAGACCCAGGCAGATTATGAAGAGCTACAAAAGGATCTCTCAAAACTGGGTGACTAGGCAACTAAATGGCCGATGAAATTTAATGTTGATAAATGCAAAGTAATGCACATTGGAAAGCATAATCCTAACTATACATATGAAATGATGGGTCTAAATTAGCTGTTACCACTCAAGAAAGATCTTGGAGTCTTTGTGGATAGTTCTCTAAAAACATCTACTCAATGTGCAGTGACAGTCAAAAAAGCGAACAGAATGCTGGGAATAATTAAGAAAGGGATAGATAATAGGACAGAAAATATCATGTTGCCTCTATATAAATCCATGGTACGCCCACATCTTGAATACTGTGTGCAGATGTGTTTGCCCCATCTCAAAAAAGGTATATTGGAATTGGAAAAGGTTCAGAAAAGGGCAACAAAAATGATTAGGGGTATGGAACGGCTTCTGTATGAAGAAAGATTAATAAGACTGGTACTTTTCAGTTTGGAAAAGAGATGGCTAAGGGGAGATATGATTGAGGTCTATAAAATCATGACTGGTCTAGAGAAAGTAGATAAGGAAGTGTTGTTTACTACTTCTCATAAGACAAGAACCAGGGGTCACCAAATGAAATTAATAGGCAACAGGTTTAAAACAAATAAAAGGAAGTATTTCTTCACACTACGCACAATCAATCTGTGGAACTCCTTGCCGGAGTTGTGAAGGCCAAGACCATAACAGGGTTCAAAAAAGAACTAGATAAATTCATGGAGGATAGGTCCATCAATGGCTATTAGCCAGGATGGGCAGGAACGGTGTCCTAGCCTCTGTTTGCCAGAAGCTGGGAATGGGCAACAGGGGATGGATCACTTGATGATTACTTGTTCTGTTAATTCCTTCTGGGGCACCTGGCACTGGCCACTGTCAGAAGACAGGATACTGGGCTAGATGGATCCTTTGTCTGACCTAGTAGGGCCATTCTTATGTTCTTAATTGTATAGTGAACAAGTTAGGATCACGAGATAGGCACCAGGCAGAAAATGCATTCATACCACAGCCCTTGTTAAGTTATCTAATATCACCAAACTTATATTGAAATTTAAGGTGCTTAATTGTTTCGTTAACCCAGGTCTTAGGAAATATTATTTCAAACAGTCTATATCATTCCAGAAACTGATAAAAATAGCTGCTGGCAAGAGCATATGAAGTGATCAACCACTTCAAGGCAGTGAATGATTAATAGAAAAATGGGTCAGAGGGCTTGGTTCAGCCATGAAAAGTACAGCTAGGTAATGTAATGATTAGTAAGCATTTGAGGCACCAGGTTTAGCTGTGGAGAAGGCACATCTGTTTTTATCAACTACATAACTCAGATCATTCTGAGTCTGACCAGGTTTCTGGAAACATCTAGTTCACACTGGACATACTCAGAGGCTTATCAACTATTAGCATAGTCTTACCCTACCAACAATACATCTAATTTGCATATTCACTTCTATTCTAGAAATTTCCTACCAATTCTTACACATAACACAAAAGAAATGTCTATAGGTATACTGACAGTCTGGCTAATGCTATGTTATTAATGAAACCAACCTTGTTCAAGCCAAGCTAGTAAATACATCCCAGAGAGTTTGAGCAGAGCTGCTCATCATTCTTGGAGCACTGTTTACCATGGCATGGAGGATCAATACACGAAAGGAAAGTATAACTTACATTCCTTTATTTTTCAAATTCTGCACTACTGCCATCTCTTTTTTCACATGTTAAAAGAAGAAACACACAAAAAAGCCCCCTGTGGAACTGGACTGAGTTAGCCTGCTGGATCACTTACAATGGACTATCTAACATAATGAATATATGCCTACATTGTAATTTATTTATTTATGCATGCACACACATACACACGAAAACTATGGAGCCACATTTGGCCTTCGGATAAGCACTCATTAGTCCTATTGAAATGAGAGTTGGATGCATCTGTCCCAAGGCAGGATATTGCTCACTACACAGAACATATAATGTGTGTGTGTGTAAATATATATAGAATCGATTTTGTGACAGACTGACTATATCCTGGACACACTTTACTGAATTAAGTTAAACCTGATTGAATTAAATTTAACATCTTTAGGGTTTGTTGTATTAAGAATGCAAATGTTTACATGGTGTTGTGTGATTGCTCCGAACTTCAAAGGAATTTTTAGAACAATGTGTGTTGCCCTGAACTGTGATAGATTTTGTGTCCGTTTTCAGGATTAGTATGGTTACTTGAATAGTTGGCATTCAGATATATTGTGCAGTCCCAGTAACATGTTAAGGTTAAGGCTCAATAAGCCATTCCAAGTGATTCTTTTACTCCTTTAACTTTAGCAAAATAAAAAATAGAAAGAAAAGGAAGTCCCCAAATTCTGTTTGGGCTTAAAATTCTCAACCAAGGTTTTCAAAAATGAGTGCCTGAAGTTGGGCTCGCCAGTCATTATTTAAGTGTCTAAATAAGTGGCCTAAGTTTTCAAGTGCTGTGCTGCACAATGGGAGCATCTGGGTGCTTAGCGCTCTTGAAAATCATGCCACTTATAAAGGGACCGAGACAGAGATCTAACAATGCAAACATGCTCTAAATTCTTGGCCGTTATGTCTAGTTTCCACTCATAAGTGACTTTCTGTGGAAAAGTTTCAATAAAATCAGGAAAGCTGATGTTGAGTTATAGGGCTGAAAAATGTATGTTGCCATTCTCAAAAAAATTGTTCAGTTTTTTTGGGTGTTTTTCCCTCTCTCTGTCCATAGCTCTAAAAATGATTGCTTTTAAAAGTTCATGCAGTTAATCCTCAGCGAGGACAAGAGCTTGTAATAGGTTTAAAGGGGATTTAATTCTAATGCTTTACTCTTACAGAGCTTGATCTTGCATTCCTTGCACATCCAAAACTGCCAGTCACTATAATGAGAATTCTGGATGCACAAAGAATTCAGGATCTGCCCAGTACTGTATAGCATGTTTTATCTTCAAAAGCCGCCTATGGTACCTCTGTGATTTTGGACAGTTAAAGGGAAATGAATCAGAGAAAGGTAAGGGCCAAATTGTGCCTATCCTCTGAGCAGATCTGCAAAAGGAGAGCGTGCAAGGAGCCTCTCATCACATTTGTGCAGGAACTGGACACAATATGGAACCTTGGTCTCAGAAATTACAAGGATTCTGCAGGGCTAATGTCACTGCTGTCACTAATCTGTGCAAAGCGAGGGTGGGAAGGAGACAGGGTATAGGTATAAAGAAAATAAGAAAATACAGGCACTACTCAGACAAGGGAGAGCCCTCATTATTCAGTTCTAGGGTCAAATGCTCCCCCTGCAGTTACATGAGTAGAGGGGAGAGTGTGCCCCATGTCTCAGCTGGGAGGGCACAGACGGGCAACCATGGCATGCTGCTCCTTCCCTTCAATTCTTTGGAAGCTCCTCCAGAAGATCTGCAGTTTGAGGATGGTTGGAGCTTGTTGGTTGGCTGGAGCGTTCCAGTATCTTCCCTCAAAATCCCATAGAGCAAATCCTTACAAGTTCTGTGGAATTTATTAACCCTCCCCACCCCCTTCTCCTGGAATCCCACAACCACTTGTGAGGGATTCAGAAGGAAACTCCTAGCAGCATGACTCTTGCAGGGGTTGTACAATCCAAAGGTGTCCAAGGGGCTGTGCAGCAGTGCTGAGGCCAGGGATCTAGCTATGGCATCGACTTTCCCTACAGTCGATCCATAGGCTCCCCGGAGGATGTGGCAAAATCCACCATCCAAGTTGAAACAATTAGAGGTCACACAGCAACAGGGCCACCCGGGGGGTTGGGGGGGGAGGAAGGGGGTAAGTGGGGCAATTTGCCCCAGGCCCCACAGGTGCCCCACGAGCCCAGGCCAAGAATCCATTCCCTGGCTACTCACCGGGCAGTGGTCCGGGTCTTCAGCGGCGGGTCCCTCAGTGCTGCCGAAGACGCGGAGCGAGTGAAGGACCTGTCGCTGCAGACTCGGAGCACCACCCGGTGAGTACAAGTGCCGCACCGGGTGGCGCCTTTTTTTATGTCCGCTCCCCCACTTTGCACCAGGCCCCCAAATCCTCTGGGCAGCCCTGCACAGCAAGCTGGAAGTCCTCAACTTTCCACTCCTCTATGTGGGAAAAACACATTGAAAAGATATGAGGCTTTTGAGGGGAGTAAAACTGAGATGACGAATGTTTTGTACATTGCTAGCAGAATGGTGCCCCGCTCCTGACAGAGGCCTTAGGAAGCAATGGCCATACAAATATTGTGCCTTCCATTGGTGGATCTTCATGATCATTGCAAACATTAAAGTGTTTAAGAACCTTACAGGATGCTGTGAAGCTTAATATTATTATTTCCATTTTACAGATGTAGAGACTGAGACTCAGGGAGGTTAATCTTATCCACAGTCCTCTGAAGTCAACATTGGGTCTTTCCACTGGCAACACCCCAGAACAACTGCCCTTAAGGGGAAGAAGTTTAAAGGTATTTAAGGTATGGACTCAATGGGAAGTTAGGTGCCTAGACACCATTGAGGAGTGACCCTACGCGCCTTGTCCAATGTCATCTAGCAAGAGCTCAGCAGACTCAGGAATGGAACCTAGATTTTTTTGACCCTTCCATGTGCTTTATCCACAAGAACATCCTTTCCCTCTTGGGCCTTGTAATTTAACCAGCAATATGTAATTCAATTAACATCTACTGTAGAACTCTGGAATAGTTGAATTGACAGTGAAATCATTATTGTCAGGCTTCAGTATATTTTCAGTTTCTAATAAAATGTATTTAAATGATAACTTGAGGTTGTTTCCTGTTTACAAAGAAATAACTGGATCCTGGATGAATACATTTTGAGGCCAAATGCTAAGGAGTTTATTCAGACCAGGATATTAATGAGTTAAAGGCAATACCCTCAAGTTGTTTTCATTATTCTGATGTTTTTAATTAAATATTCAAATTTTAAGTGAGAGAGAAGATAAACATACAAACAAAAACAGGCTGCCAACTGCTGTAAGGGAAATTGCTTTAAAGCATTTAAAAACTTTGTTTCCCCACTACTCCACCTCTATCCCTCCTCTTCTCTGCTTCTTCATCTTTCCCTGCCTACCTATGTCTTACCCTCCAAGTTAGCGAGACTTTTCTCCCCAAAAAACTGGGAACCTTCCAGTGAAAGAAGGCAAACAATAACACATGCAGAGCAGTTGTTCTGAGGACAAGACACTTGCCGACCTATAGGCAGAAAAGGGGATGGCTGGTAAGACAGATGGAGGAAGGAGGTTAATTAGTCAAAGGATCTTCCAATTATATTTTTAAACAGATTTAATTTCATCTCTTTCAGAGCCCCATGTTAATTTTTGGAGGGGTTCCCTGACTCCCGGCTTCTCTCATGTACCTTTTGGAGTTTTTCTGCCTCAGTTGAAAAGAGTAAGCAGCAGCAGTTGCATGTTTGTTGCTGGCAAACAGCTTGTATATTTTGAGTGTAGGCGCCTGTCAGGCCAGATGGCATGATTTTTAAAGGTGCTGAGCTTTGGCAGTAGTTTCATTACTTCTGAAAAATAAGGCTAAGATCTATAATAGCCAAATGCAGAGATTTGGATATTCACAATACTGTCAACGAGACTATACAGCAATTATACAAGTCCCTGTACGGTCATTGGCTAATAATGGCTGCCAGACAATCGGAGTACATAGCTTTGCATAGTGTATGACAATTAAGAAGCTCAGTATTTATGCAACAGCCAGAGTGCAAAGGAAACAACTGGGAAAATGTGCTGTTATATATCATTATAGTAACTGTACAGCAATCTGGCGTAGACAATTCCATTTCAGTATAATATCCAGTAAGCACTTGGTTTCATCATAAGCTACAAAATATATATTTTTCCACCCCGAATTATATGAATTTTGTCCGGAAAAAAAAGACATTAACTTCCATCCCAATCTGTCAGAATTCATTTAAAAAAACATTTCCTTCTTTGATAAGTCACAAGAGACAAATCTGGAAATATACGGAGCCATGTTTAAGTTGACTACTCCCTGTCCCACCCCATTAGCTACTATGGTATTGGCTGGAGGAGTGAGTTAACTAGGACTTGGCCCACAGAATGAACAGTCTTCGCAGCACAAAGTATTTCTCTTTTGTGTGTATGTTGTTGTGTTTTAAAAATTCTCTCTTGACCTGAGAAATCTTTGAAAGGCACAGTTTAATTAGGGACATAAACTAGAGCTCACATAGCGCAATTCTTTTCATTTTGATCTGGTGATTCAATAGAATAGGTACATCTCTAAATGAGATGACATGCTTCTCCGAAAGTGTCTTTATCAAATTTTGCTACACTATCAGGAGTCTCAGAACATTAGGTTGTTCTACTCAACCCAAAACACCCTCATGAACATTTCCTCTGGAAGTTCTTCATATGTTCCAGATATTTGCTTACAATTAAATATTCTTAGCAAGCAAGTTCAAAGTAGAGCGATTTTCTACATTCCACATTGTGTTGAGTAACATTACGTTTTGTACTTATAATTTGCTATTGCTTTCCATAGGAGAGCGTAATACCATCCAGATGTTGTGGTTTTGAGGCACAGGTATTCAATTTTGCCTCTAGAGATTTCACAATCACTAAAAAACAAACAAAAACAAATAAATATCTACATTCAGATAATCCTCAAGACCTACTGGAGTAACCCCAGTCAAACTGATCTCAGATCCTCCGTTTCCTAAGGTAACAGTTGCTGGATATGTGGGGATACAAGCTTTGGAGAAGGTCTATCTAGGCTTTTAGACTGTCAGGCACCATAGTATCTGAACACCTTACAAGGTTTAGAGAAACGGAAATCTAGTCTGCAGCCCTCTTCATTTCTCTCATGAGGCTAACCTAAAGAAACAATTCATACTTTGGTGTTCTGTTGTTCTTTCTCAGGGCTTGTCTTCATGCACTTTTAGTTCACAGCAAGCTGGGGTGTAAATCTACCCTGAAATAGCCTACTGTGCACTCTCCATGTAGACCTTGCTGATGTGCACTCAGAGTTCCTTACTGCGCTTTGATCTGCACTGCTTTGAAACAGGACTAGATCAAGGTGCATCAAGAAACTGTTAATATATGTCAACAGGGTCCACATGGACAGTTAGTGCAGCAGGCCAGGGCAGGGTAGATTCACATCCCAGCTTTCTACAAATTAAATGTTCATGTACACAAGCCCTCAGAGACATTATACAAAAAACACTGTGTGTGGGGGGGGGGGGAAGATAGGCACTATTAAAGGGCAAGCTCCTTGAATGGCAGCAACAGCAACCACTACTGGAACTTTAACTGAGAAGAATTTATATGCCAATAAGTATAATGCAACAACAAATGTAGGTATTTGTAAAGGAAATAAAAGTTTTCCTGGCTGTGAGTTACAGACTGATCTTGAATATGTAGCATTTATATATTTTTTGGTCTTTTGTTGCTGTTATTATTTCAATGAAGGTTGAATATGAGAATAAATATTTAAATCTAGTGGCCTGCCTCAGAACCTTATTGAGCCAGGTTCCATCAAGGTGATGGTGCCTTCTCTTCCTATGCAATGAGCATCACCCATAAGTACTGCAGAAGAAAGAAGAAATATCATCGCTTGCACAAGATACATACATTTTCCTCTGAAATCTTTGACACATACCAGAGAGCACCAGTGGGAATTTTTCTGTCATTGTATCATACTGAGGGTTATGTGTTATGTCACAGATTAGATAGTTTGGCTGTAGTAACAGGGGATTTCCCAAGGGACTTCACTTTATACTCCACCAACCCATTTGTCAGCAAGTCCTTTATTACAAGGAATCAGAGAGCAGACTCCAGTGCAAACAAAAGGGACAGGGTTTGGGAAGCAAAAGTTTGCTTTGTGTGAGGAAAGCAACCTAGCTGAACACATTTATTAAGTGAAATTCAATATGATTTGATTCAGCAAGCCTACCCAAGGTCCTACACACCACTTCATCCCTACTTGAATGGAGCTTGAATGTGTAGGAGCTCTGCACACTTACTGGAAGTAGTAAGAGTAAGACCAATTATAGAAATGAGAGTTATCACTTGAGAGATGGAAAACATTTACATCAGTGACAGACTGGCTGAGAAGGCGAAAAAATCAAAGGATTCAAATACAGCTCAGGCAAACTCTAAGGTTTATTGCTAGCGCTAGGTTAAATTGGTTTTATTCCATCAGATTTGTGAACCAAATACAGGGACATCTGAAGTGCTGTGGGTACACAAGACAATTATCTAATGTACTTCTGCATCCACTAAGGTTGCAGTGAAGGACCTAGCACAAAGAAAAGCTTTACTGATCAGTGAAATATTTTCTCTTGCTTTCAGAAGTCACTCACTATTGCTTGACTGATGGGCTTCATCACAAGACATTTTTGTTTCTCTTTGACCAAAAGTCAGAAAACTATGGATTGGGAGAGCTGGGTGGAAAGTAACCTAGAAAATTAAAAAATAGTGTTAAGTTTTAAAAGTAGTTTGGGGTGCGTTAGAGGGGAATACTGCGGAAGGACATTTTCCTCTCTTTATTCCATCTGGCTGATTGATAAGAGATAAAAAGGCTTGAGATTAGGAGAGAAAAGAAAGGGAGACAAAAATCCACCCCACCTTAAACCATATTTAGTTAAGGTAAAAAGCTTCATAGTTTGTGTCTTGAACTTTTAAGGCAAGGTGCCTTTTCTCTATGCATGTCCCTGTAATTCAATTTGGGGGCTGGGAGTGCCTAGATCCCTAGCCGGTGAGAATCAACATAGCTCTGTGGAAGTCAAGGTAGCTATAGATCTGCAGTTGGTGTCTAAGGTAGCAGAGCACGGAAATATCACTCACTTGTGTGGACAGAAATTTTCATTAAATCATTATGTCATCAGAACTCTCATTAACATTATAGCCCATTCTATTTCACAGACACAGGGACAGTGGTGAGCTGGAGCCGGTTCTCACCGGTTTGCAAGAACCAGTTGCTAAAATTAGACGCTGGTGGAGAACTGGCTGTTAAAGGGCCGGGCAGGTGGGCAAACAACTCCGGTCCACGGGCCACATCCGGCCCACAGGACCATCCTGTCCCCCACCGGAGCTCCCAGGAGTCCCAGCTGGGACCTTCCCCTAGCCCCTCCCTCGCTTCCCTCTCCCCCCGCACCCCAAGCCGCAGCGTGCCGAGCCGCTGGCAGCTCATCTCCCCAGACCTGCCGCTCAGCTCCCCAGACGGGCAAGGGGGGGGGCTGCGAGCACCAGGGCCCCTGGGGAGGGTGGGGGGCAAGTGGGGCGATTTGCCCGGGCCCGGAGGGGCCCCCACGAGAATCTGAGCCTCCCCCTGGCCCCGCCTCCGCCTTCCCCCCTACCCAACGCCCCCCGTTCCCCTGACCAACCCCCCCTGCTTCCTGTCCCCGGCCTTTTACCATGCCGCTTACCCTGCTCAGAGCTGCGTGGTAAGGCCGGGGCAGGGCTGCGAGCTCCGGGCCGAGTGGCGGGAGCTCAGGCCCCGGTGGAGCCAGGCCACTGCAGCACTGTCCAGGGCTGCTCCTGGACACCGTGCGCTGAGGCTCCGGGAGAGGGGGGGAGATAGGGGTAAGCGGCATGGTAAGGGGCCAGGGACGGGGGGTGGGGGTTGGATGGAGCAGAGGTTCTGGGGAGGGCAGTCAGGAGATGGGGAACGGGGAGGTTGGGTAGGTGGGAGTTCTGGGGGTCTGTCGGGGTAGTGTTGGATGGGGTCAGGGCAGTCAGGGGACAGGGCAAGTTGGGTAGGGAGTGAGGTCCTGGGGGGCAGTTAGTGTGGGGGGGGGTCCTCAGGAAGGAGTGGTCAGGGGACAAGGAGCGGGGGGGGGGGTGGTGGGGTGGGGGGTCGGGGGGGGGGGGGGGGTTGGATGGGAGGGTCAGGCTGTTTTGGGAGGCGAGTGGGGCTTGTACTCACGGGGCGGATCCCTACCGGGTCTTTGGCGGCACGTCCTTCACTCACTCTGGCACTGAAGGACCCGCCGCCACCGTGTTGCCGAAGAACCGGTAGGAAACTGGTTCCTAAGATTTTGGCAGCTCATAACTGCACAGGGATACACTGTATATTTGTCTACCTGTTTCTATGTGTGTAAAAAGGTTTTGGAAAGTGGAGGTATGAAATGGGCATGGAATTATATGTAGGATTCAACTCTCAGATACCATGGAGAAGAATAGAGACAGATAAAGGAGAGACATGCAAAGGAAACAAAAGTGAGCAAATAAAAACTGAAAACTGCACCTCCTATCTAAAGATAAAGATGGATTCTTTAGGATCAGAAGAACATAAGAATGACCATTGACTGAGTCAGACCAATGGTCCATCTAGCCTAATATCCTGTCTCTGACAGGGGCCAATGCCAGATGCTTCTGTCAGTTGGAGGTTTTGGGACATCCGAACTATGGGGTTGCATCCCTGACCATCTTGGCTAATAGCCATTGATGGAACTATCCTCCATAAACATATCTATTTTTTTTAACCCAGTTATACTTTTGGCCTTCACAACATCCCATGGCAATGAGTACCACAGGTTGACCATGTGTTGTCTGAAGAAGTACTTCCTTCTGTTTCTTTTAAACCTGCTGCCTATTAATTTCATTGGGTGACCCCAGTTCTTGTGTTACGTGAAGGAGTAAATAACACCCCCTTATTCTCTTTCTCCACACCAGTCATGATTTTGTAGACCTCAATCATATCCCCCCTTAGTCGTCTCTTTTCTAAGTCCCAGTCTGTTTAATCTCTTTTCATATGGAAGCTGTTCCATCCCCCTAATCCAGGGGTGGCCAACCTGTGGCTCTGGAGCCATATGAGGCTCTTCAGAAGTTAATATACGGCTCCTTGTATAAGCACTGACTCTGGGGCTAGAGCTACTGCCCCCACTCCACCCTTTCCCGCCCCCTTCCTGAGCCTGCTGTGCCCTCACTCATCCCCCCTCCCTCCCAGAGCCTCCTGCACACCAAGAAACAGCTGATCGGGAGGTGCAGGTAAGGAGAGGAAGGCATTGATCGGCAGGGCTGCCGCTGGGAGCGGGGTGGGGGGGCTGCTGACATTACTGTGGCTCTTTGGTAATGTACATTGGTAAATTCTGGCTCCTTCTCAGGCTCAGGTTGGCCACCCCTGCCCTAATCATTTTCATTGCCCTTCTCTTCACCTTTTCAATTCTAAAAATGGGACAATCTTTTCCCTAGTATTTGCCCAAGGCCAAGTACACCACAAGCACTAAAAGCCAGATTTTCAAAGCTATTTAGGAACCTAAAGATGCATATAGTCAATGGAAGTTAAGCACCTAACTCACTTAGATGATTAATGGCAGAGACACGTATCTCTTTATTCAGGAGGGGGGCCCACAGGACTGCCACACATCTCCTCTGGGCTGAGGAGCAGCAGCAGGGCCAGGAGTACCAGGGCAATGACAAGTGAGTGCCTTGGGGAGCATCTCATGGCAGCCATGCTCCATGTCCAGGGCCAGCTCCAGAGGGCATCGTTGGCCGGTGCTGGGCTTTTTTGGGGACAGGCAAGATGCATCAGGGGCACAGCTCATAGCTGTGCTGCACAGCCTGCCTGGGGAGCGCCAGGGTGTGCAGATGTGGCCCAGCTCGGGGACCAAGGCAGGAAGGGCTGCTGCGTAGCCAGCCCGTGCCTTGGCTCCCACAGCGCAAAGAGGCAGGGGCCCAAACAGCTCCCAACAGCTTACAATCTGCCAGCTCCTGGCAGGAGGCAGGCAACAGTCTTCAAACTGTGCAGCATGCCCTGCTAAGGGGCTCACCTCGCAGTTTGAAAACCTCTGTGCTAATTGGAAGGCAGAAATCTGGGAGTGGAGGGAGCACATCATCCTGCGTGCCACCCCTCAGTCATTGCCTGTGACTAATGGAATTTACAAATGTGCCTGCCTGCATCTTTAGGCAGGTCCTGTATAAATGGAAGTTATCACTTGGTCACAAGTTATTCGCTGCATTAGTGTAGGCGGGAGGTTGAAGAAATTAGGGAATGAACAAGTTGCCTAGTCTTTTGTCTAACGTTAAAGACAAATTATTTCAGGAAACCAAAAATATATCCGTCTTCTAGGATTAGACTTTAATCCTTGATGCTACTTCATGCCACTTGAAAATTGAGCAAGGGGCAGATTAGCTAAAAAATGGCTTGACATTTAGGGATTTTCTATTGGCACTAATAGGATCAGACCCTCCCTAGTGATATGACCACCTCAATACTATCATCATTACACAGCACATTGTGCTCTGGATAATAATTTCTTCAGATTCTCTGTACTTCTGAAACCATAGAAATTCAGACCACCCTTTTACTATGGGAGTTGAAGTCACTTCATAACACCCCCTCTATCTACATTCCATTCAGGCCTCAACCCCTTTAATCATCTACTATGTGTACTTAATTTGTTATGTTACAAAGTTATATTACCAGCTGCATAATAAAACATTCAGAGGGTTGTTTCACATTCTTTAGTTGCATGTTATGAGTTAACTGGAGGATTATAAATATCTTCAATATATAATTAACTGTACAAAATTTGAATGTTTGTAATTACAGTTTTATCTACAATCTATTCTCACTTAATATTTCTAAATGCTACATATTCTCTCAGAGATTTGGTAAAATGTTGCCTGTCAGACTACAGTAACAAAACCACAGCAGAAAAGACTAATGGAAGTATTTCACAATATGAAGAAGGCTATGCTTCTCCCACCTGCCTCAGAAAGACATGCATTGCAGAAATTAAATATATATTGCTGACCTGATTTCATTTATATTTAAATGCTTCAAGTGGGGAACTGGATGGTTTAAGAAACTGGTAATGATCTATGGAGGCTTTTGTGTGTAGGTGCTCGGTTCAAAATCCAGCACAAGAAGATGGTGATCAGAAGTCATTACTGTCAAACGCAGGCATGAGAGGAGCTCAAGATCCCTGCAAACTATATTTTGAGCTCCTAAAACCTGGTTCAGGTTTGTGAATCTTTCTTCCTTTAATTAAAAGCTATATTCTCCCCCCCCCCTCCAAAGGGAGATTGAGTCATATTTTTTTTAAAGGGAGTCCAATTTTTGCCCTACAAGAATGTCTTCAATAGCAGTGTAGAGGAGCAGACTCACCCAGCAGCGCCTCCTGCTGGTCTCTGATGGGAATTAGCTCTGCCAGCCTTGGGGTGCCCTCTGCAGGCCAGTGATCTGCCTGTCCTCTGGCCCCCAAGTCCCTCCCTAGACCCCGGTTCCCTTATACCTGGGGTGCTGCCCTCTAGCAGTAACCCCTCAGTTCTAGGGTCTCCCCTCCTCAGGGAACCCCCACCCACTATCCCCACCTCGCCTCAGTGTATGGCTGCCAGTCATCGTCTAGCCCCACGCCCTGGGGCTGACTGCAGTATCAGCCTACTCATCACTGGCAAAGTTGGGTTTGGAACCTGCTGCCTGGGCCTACCCCTAGGCTGCCCTCTGCAACCCCTGGTACCCCTTGGCCTTCTGCTAGGCCACAGCTTGGGGTTTTCCAGGCTGGAGGTCCCCAGCTCCTCAGCCTGTCCCCAGCCCTGCTCCACTCAGGTACTCTGACTCCCTGCAACCAGGCCCTTCTCTTCCTAAACACAGAGAGAGTCTGTTGAGCGCCTGGCTCCTAGCCTCTTTATACAAGCCAGCTGGGGCCTGATTAGGGCATGGCCCAGCTGTGGCTGCTTCCTCCCAATCAGCCTAGGCCTCTTGCCCTTCCACAGCTCTCCTCCAGGGCTGTTTTAAACCCCTCGGGGGGCAGAAGCAGGGTAACCACCCCGCTACAAGCAGGCACTTGGGTCTTTCAGAGGGAGAATAAGATTCAGAGTTTTCTACTTAAAGAGAAGCCTGCCCTATGTATGAGAGAGACACCACCTCCCCAAAGCTAGGCTTGCAGAATTGAGTAGCCTTCTCTCTCTCTCTTAGTATTATATATATTTCTATTACAATTATTCTCTCCTCTCTCTTAGAATGTGTTTTTTCCTCTATTCATGCCATGCTCTGTTTCACCCTATTTGTTTTCATTAGAATATTTTCTCCTCCTCATTGATCATTCTTCAGTTTCTCCTAAAGTGGAGCATGAACTCAAGATTGTTCAAATTCAAGCTGAACTTTTAAAGCCACAATATTTGAATGTGCTCAAAATTGAGCAAAAAAATGAGGTCACCCTTCTCTAATCTCATGGCTGCCCAGTGGCTTTTGAGAAATGAACTGGTGATTGCAGTCCTGTTCCTACTAGATAGATGCCAAAGACTGACTGGGCTTTGAAACTGAAATGCCCTCACAACACACAAGATTGCTTCCTCTAGACCAGGTCTTAGGCCCAATGGGGGGAAGCTTGCGGTGCTCTACTCACACTGTAGCTCCTGTAGGGACAAATACCTCACTCTCCAAGGCTGCAAGTATGACATCTTTCATGAGTACAACATTTTGGTTTAAAAAAAGTCGCAACTAAGTTTCCAAGCTAGGCTGTTGTCAAAATAACTGTGGTCATGGTAAAGTGTTATGTTAGCACATTGACTATTTACTGTGGAGTGGAAGAAATCTTGTGGTGTACTTGCAAATAACTCCTGCCTAAGAAGAAGGGCACTTTTACTTTCCAAATACTTCTTAATGACAACATTTTTCCCTCAGGGAGGGGAAGGGTCCTATACTTATTTTTCCTTTACTGCCATATATCTTAACAAGCCTCACATTTTGGTAACCCTTCCCTTAGCCAGAGACGACAATGTGGCTCCATCCTTCAGAGTTCATCAGAGATACTCCTGTCAGAGGGAGGCATGTTTTTGCCCTTTGATTTTCTCCCTATGACTGTTAAAAAAGCTATTTGTAACTTTAGAGTTTTATTAGCACTGCACATAGAAAGAGAACAACAGAAGGCTGTGGTTTCACCGTGCAGAATTCATTTGCCAATTTGTTCATCATAGGGATTGTGCCGAGCGCACGTGAAGCCAATAAAACTGCTGGAAATAAACTCTCACTTGGCCTATAACATATGTATATCATTCTTCGTGAACAATAATTGAGAGCTGCTCCAGCAAAATAAAGACTGTATGCAGGAAAACAAATCAGGTCTGAATTACTGCAAAAAAATTACTAGAATTCTGGGAGAACCTCATGTTAGCTTGCAATTACAATCATGTCAAGTTAATCCGCTAAAAACATGAGCCAGACTCATCAAAATGTTAAGAGATCATGTAAATTCATTTTGTTTCTGACGTATACGTTCCTAATGCTATTAATTCTCCACCAAGTCTTACAGTTATTTTCTTCTGTCCCACATTCAGCTCAGATTTCTCTCATTAGCTGTTCAAAGGACAGATCTTTACTTTATTTTAATATTTACCTTATTAAATAAAAACCCACGACTTACACCTGGCAGCCTTTCTAATAAAATAGAGACCAGAGGCATTGTAACTTTCTACACTAAAATATTTTATTCATAGTCATCTAATGAGACAAATATCCAGTGAACTCTGCTACTCACATATGCATCTTCAGTAAGTGCACATAACACCCATCAATGCACATATGGAAAGGAGAACAGACCCCAAATGAGAGTATGACTTATCATTTGGGGGTGGGAGATAGAGTCATATAATGAGCATGTGTTAGATTCATTTAGTCTCCCATATCAACAGGCTATGAATCTGAAAATAGTGATATTCAACCTTTGACAGATAGAAAGTTAATCCATCATCAGATGGCTTTGCCTTTAACCTTTCATCACCTCAATTGGATTTGCAGGAGGGACACAAAAATCATCATTACAAAATATCTGGAAATTTTCTTGTGATATTTGCACATTATCGCATTATAACAGTGTTCTACATTTCAGGAATCACATGGTTTTATTAAGCTAATCGCCAAATCATGGGGTGAAGTCATAAGTATGAGAAAAGCAAGCTCTGAAGTAAGGAGGGAGACATGGAAAGAATGAAGGCTCTGCAAGTGAGCCACACAAAGGACATTAAGGACTGGACTGAGACTCCAGTAAAGAAACAGGAGATTTGATCAAGGGCCTAAGATAAAATACTGCTTTGAGGAACCTCATCACCAGATATGGAAACCCACTGCAAAAGCAATCCCCCTAAGGGGACATTATGCCTTATCATGGACTTCAGTGGGTGCAGGATAAAGGCCTACAGATAAGCCTTGATCCCCAAGGGGGCTGGGGAAAAACCCTCTTTTCAAACCTGTCCTGGAGAAACTCCAGGATGGAGAGAATTTGAGGCTTCTTGTCAAAGATCAGCCAATCCTGGCATCAGAAGAGTACAATCTTGTAGGAAGCATAGGAAGTCCCCCTTTTCTGAGAGTAGAGGCGGACCTTGAGGACTTTGTCTGCAACCCTTGGCTTGTCAGGATAGAATATTCACAAGCAATACCTGGAACTTGAGAAAGTCAGGGCTGGAGTGAAGGACCAAGCCTTGAGACACTAGGATTTTCAATTCTGGGAAGAGGAAGCTGATCTACTTTGAAAGATGGAGAAGGTCCATGAATTAGGCCCTTGCAGTCTTGCACAAAGTGCCATGGGACCTTCAATAACCAAAGATGAACAGGATGTTGGTTTTTCATCTCACTCAAGAGATTGCACTTTATTGGCACAGTGCACCATGTGGGAGTATTGATTCAGAAGGACACGTGCCCATTGCAAGGTTATTGTCACAGGTTCCTGTGCTGTGTCGGTTTTCCTTAGAGGGTTCCCATCAAAATACTGACAAGCTTGATCTGATTTAGCTTATAAGGGATAACAGAATTATAGCCCAAGGTGCTATAGCTAAAGAATAACCTCAAAACGAGTCCTTACTGAACAGACGATGAAAACCTTCAGAATGAAACCCATACTTTTCATTACACCTCCATGATGACTGCTCTGTAACTGCATGTGAACTATTTAATATATTGCCTGGAGGAGAAGAAAGCAGAACTTTATGATTGACACTTAGATATCCAAAATAAAGATATATAAATATTTTAAAGATGAGATTAATTTCCCAGTACTCTGCAGTGCCCTCTAGCTCACTGTTTGCTCTGATGAACTATGGCCCCATATAACCAAATTCTCACTAACTCAGTGGTGACCCTATCTGATTTTTTATGTTCTTCAGGCAAACTAGAAGAGAAACCTTTACATTTAGAAATATAGTATGAATTGGAATTTTTTTCTCTCTCGTCAGACTTTCAAAACCAAGGCCATGAATCATTTCTTGAGAAGTTTTAGATTTATGGTTCTGTGTCCTTAATCTGGGCCAAATATCCCTTTGGCATAGTTTGTTTGAGAACTTTGTGATGAGAGATAGGTTAAGCTGATCTAATTCGCAGATTCAGGATTTAGAAAGATAAGAGACATCATCATGCACCACTGAGTTCCAAAATTAAGTGTAGTGGTCATTTTGGGTCATTTGCAGAGCAATCCATTTTGTTTACATTGTCCAGTGCATTCACTTATATACCAAGCAATAGTATTTAACACATTCAGCTTCTTTTAAAAGTAACTGCTTTACTATTCTTCTGCATCTTCACTTGACCTTCCACCTATATGCATGTGCCTCTATGACATTAAAAAATAACTCAAATTTCCTTATCCTGCTCATCTGTGAAATGACTAATATATACCTATTTTGCATAGTTATATTGAGGTTTAATTAATGGATTGCAAAGAGCTTTGATGTCTTCAAATGCAAGTATTATTATTAATCTCCCAACTATTAATTCTCACCTCCTGCAGTCTATTCTCTTTTCTAGTCCCACTGCCCAATCAGAACATCACTAAAGAAAAGCAAACTTCCTCCCCACTTTTTTACATCCAGTGCATCGTTTTAAGTGTTTATCACGTGACTTACACATTTCTCACTCTGCAGAGTACAGAATCGGGCTTGGTCATGCAACATGCCACAGCACATGATCAGTGTATAATATATAACAGAACGTTAATGAGAAAGGCATTCCAAATATTTAATAAAGTTCAGTGTGTTTGTGCTGCATTGCTGGGCAGACGATTTGCATTTGAGTAGAGCTGGTTGGAAAATAGGCTTTTTCCATGGAAATTTTCAACTTGTTGTAAAAAACTGGAAAAAAACAAACATTTTTCAGTTGTCTGCCAAAAGTTTTTTGCTTTCAGCCAAATTTTTTCTGATGGTTTTCAATGAAAAGTCAATTTTTTCAGGAAACAAGACACTAAAAATTCATTTTTACAAAATCCCAATTTTCTACTGAAATAAAATGTTAATGGAAAATTGTCATCCAGCCCTGGGCAAATTTTCAAACGAGCTCAGCACCCAAATATTCAGCTCTCTAAATGTAAGCGAAACACTTGAAAATTGGCTGATTCACAAAGAAGCATTGGTGTTCTCGGTGAACTTTGCTAAGGATCTTCCATATGTGCATCTTCCTAGTCTGTCTGCTAAAATTTGAAAATCTCAGGGCTTGGTCTGAGACTGTGGAATGAACTCCCCCAAGAACTAAGGACCACCACTTAATCGCAAAGTTGGCACATTTATGTGACATTATCTTCTCTAACACACACACAGAGCAACACATACATTTAAAACAAACAAAAACAAGATTCTCTGCTGCACACACATCTGCCCTGGAGAGAAAATGAGAGAACAAACAACACATGACGGATGCTAGTCATATTACCTAACACACTACTGGAAGGCATGCAGACACTATAGTGATAAGCCTTGGAATATGAACCTATATAGAATAGAATCTGAATTATTTTGCTTTTGTGAAAGATGTCCATCCTGATAAATTATTGTAGGTTTAAGGTTAGTAGCTAACCAAGTAAGATAGAAGTGCTTCATCCTCTTTGTCTCCTACTCATTCCTATATCATTTCTGTGATTGAGAAAATTAAAATGATTGCTTGTTTTCATGTAAGGCGTGAAGTATGGAAAAGGGTATGTCTTATAGAGCTGGTAGTTGGGACCTTATAACAAGTTCCATTTCTCTGTTTTGTTTTGCACTGCATTTTAGGATTGTGAAACTCAATGTTGTAAATTGTGGGGTTTGGATCTTACTTTCCTGGGCTGACACCAACTGAATCACATTGTGCTTTCTTGAGCACAAAGTACTTAACCCATCCGAATGCATTTGATGACAATAAACAGTGGAAAAGTAATCTCTTAAGATCATTAGCTATTCTGAATCATTTATTCACAGCAGTACCAAATGTCTGTCTAATTAATTGTTAAACATAAGCCTTCACCATCACTCTCTCTGCTACCACTGAGACAGAGGCTCTGCGTCACCCACATCCTAAAATGCTTAAGGGAGACTGGGAGAGGGGAGATAAAGCTGCTATCACCACTCAAATAAGGCCTTTCCCATCAGTCCTAGTTCCCTAGCCTCAGGATGCTGAGGCCATGCTGGAAGAAGGGAGGTAAATGCCCCCCTCCCCCAATCCACCTTGTCACCCAATCTATACATATTCAGGGTCTTGATTCATCACAGTACAAACCTGTGTGGGAGCTTTAGTAATAAACATGTCAATTGTTTACCTTTGCTCATTTTAATTCTATGTGCTTTATATTTTAGTCATTTAAACGGAACGTCTCTGCCTCCCTTTTTGTTAAGTGATGTCCCTTTTTAAAGGAAGGATCCAAAGGAAAAGAAGTTTAGGGGAACTGGAAAATGTGTACCAGTGGAGTGGGCATGGATGCAGACATGATCACAGCAATTTGTTAGTGCTTAGGCACATGTTTGTATTGCCCCACCCTCTTTGCCCTTTTGATACTCTCTTTTTTAAAAAGACATCCGTGAATAAAGAGGGAGGCAAGTAGACGGTTTCTGTGTTGGCCTTCCAATGAAGGGAGTCATCTCACCACTTCCCCAGTGACGGTGAGTGGGAATTTCAAAAGTGCTCGGTGATGGCCTACCTCTGCTCCCACTGGGTAGAACTGCCACTGAATTCTGTGGGAGCAGAGTTAGTCCAGCACTGAGTGCTTTTGAAAATCCCTCCCACATTAATAGTTATTGTTGCTCCCATTATTGCAAAGAGGACTGTGGACATGGGTGGGAGGGTTTCCTTGATGTCTCAGTCCTATGCATTCTCTCTCCACTCGCAGCCATTGCAATGGAAGCTACGGACAGAGAGGACCTGTTCTCAACAGTCTGAGATAGGAGTTCTATCAGACATTTCTTTAGAAAAACTACACTGAGTCCCAGTCAAGGTTCAACAGTCTTCAGCTTGGATTTAGTTTCTCCCAAAGTAGTTGTTTTGGATTAGGAAAGGATAAAGTTAGTGAGGGGGGAGAAAGGAAACAAAATTAAGGAATTTGTGGATACGATTCTTGATTTACAAACCAGGACAACAGTACCAAAACTCTGAGTCCCATTCTGCACTCCTTACTCTATCAAAATCATCATAGAAGCACATCAGAGAATTTGGTCTTTCAGCTGGCATTTTAATAAAAGACAACAGTAGACTAAACAACATAGAAACGGGGAAGTAATGGAGAATTTCATAAAATCTTCAATATTAGGCTCTTTCACTGAGGCCTTAGCAGGGGATGAACTTTTTGTTCTCTGTTAAATTCAAGCCTCCTATTCATCTTTCAAATTCCTCTCAGGTTTTTTCTTAAATGAGTCTCCATCTGATTCTTCTTTGCCTACAAGAATTGTAACCGTTATCTTAATGTCATTGCGGGAGAGTGAATTGTCAATTATCTAGAAGGGAAAAAGGAAACATTCATTTTCAGAAGAAGATTTTTATATTTTCAGACTTTAGCAAAACTAACCAAGTATGAAGGAAGAAACTTTTCATCCAGAATTTCTGTCTTCTGATTAGAATCTATCTGTATTATTCCTTGCCAAAGTTATGCTTATCAAAGGTAAAAGAAAACATACTTTTGGACTGTGATGATGTTATAAGCCTTTTTATCAGCTCAAATGATCAATAAGGATGAATTGCTTAGTAAACAAGGTGGTGTTGGTTCTGATAATGATTTACTGCTTAGTTCTATACGGGCCAACAAAGACTTCCTAAAATATTGTATGCCACATATGGCAGTAGCTAGTACTCTGTTTTTGAAAGTGTATTTTTACGCCAATATGCAGAAAGGAGTATGTTCTTAGAGTTGATTACAGGTGTTTTTTTTCCCCTCTCCTTTTTTAATTCCAAGGTATTAGTAGCATTTGTAATTACTTATTTTCTTTTCCTTAATAGTTAATAATGCTGTACACTTGTCAACTCCATTGACTGAAATTTACATTGTTGTATTTTAATTTAAATGGTAATGTTCTGGGTGAAATTCCCCCTTCCCGCCATTGCAGAAAGCCAGCACAAGTCCCATTCAGCACTTATGTCCCAGTTAAGCTCTTAAAAGAGGACTTGTGCTAGCTTTCTAACTTTCATCCCCTGAGAATTACAGGATTCTTTGGAAAAGTCTCCAACTTTGTTGCTCTTTCTGCTCACTTTGAGTGAATCCTGGCCCCAATGACATTAACGGCAAAACTCCTATTGAGTTCCATGGGGCCAAGATATTAGCTTTCTATTTTCCCACTGTGACGGTACTTCCCATAAGGCTTTATGGAAATATGCTTAGAATGTGTTTTATGCTACATATGCCATGCTCAAAGGTTATGATCTACTGAATGTATTAAACCTATTTGTATGCATGTATCATTTTTGTATTCGAAGTTATGAATGTTGGCTGTGTACTGGCTTGATTTCTAAATAACCTTAGTAGAGCATTTGGTCATTTCCTGGAGAAAGGAATGTTGAAATTAAGTACCTAATCAAGAAACACTTAAAGGACAATGAATCTTGGAATGCTCCAATCCTCATAAGAAGTCTACTTGAGGACGTTCAAGGTAGCATGTAAACAATGGATGCTACCTGTAAAAACTGTGAGTCATGCATGGACATGTGACTGGCCTAGGTGACTCCTAAACTCCATCTTGGAGCTGGACTTTGCACAGAAGTGAGGAGGGGGTCTCCACCCACAAGAGAAAATCTAATTAAACCCCTGGAAGACCCCTCCATTTTGTCTTCAGCTGGCTAAAGAGAGAGCCTCACCCCCCTCCCCCCCCCCCCCACAGGCTACTTGGAAGAAACTGGAACAAAGGGCAGTGACTGCAAGGGGTGTGATTGATTGCTGGACCCAGGCTAAAGGGAGATTAGTCTGTAAAAGGGAGCATTCTGGAACTGGTGAGGATCTTATCTGTATTCATTTTGCTTAGACATAGATTTGTGTATTTTATTTTATTTTGCTTGGTGACTTACTTTATTCTGTCTACTACTACTTAGAACCACTTAAATCCTACTTTCTGTATTTAATAAAATCACTTTTTTACTTATTAATTAACTCAGAGTATGTATTAGTACCTGGGAGAGCAAACAACTGCATATCTTTCTATCAGTGTTATAGAGGGCGAACAATTTATGAGTTTACCCTGTATAAATTTTATACTCCCATTGGGAGTTGGGCATCTGAGTGCTAAAGACAAGAACATTTCTGTGAGCTGCTTTCAGTGAAGCCTGCAGCTTTGGGGCAAGTAATTCAGACCCTGGGTCTTTGTTGGAGCAGACAGGTGTGTCCGGCTGAGAAAGACATGGTGGTAGGGTCCTGAGCTGGCAGGGAAAGCAGGAGCAGAGGTAGTCTTGGCACATCGGGTGGCAGCTCCCAAGGGAGTTTCTGTGATCCAGCCCGTCACACCCACATCCTGATAATCATCAAGGCCACTGTGCTTATGAACACTACTTCTATATGTAATTGTGTAATATGGGCAATCAACAACTTCTTCCCCTTTTAGCAGCTAGCTGGGGCCCGGTTGCTGGATCAGTCTTTTCAAGACTTTCTGGACCAACACTCCCCTTATCAACTCCAGTCTCCTGTGCACAGTTTCTACACAATTTTCTTGACTGTCTTCTCATTCTCCACATGCAAACTCTAATCTCAAATGCCTAACAGCATTCCCTGCATCCATCCTTTGTACATGCCCATGCCATCTCAGCATCCTCTCTTGTAGTTTGTCTCTAATATTGCAGACCTTGGTCTCCCTTCTGATGACATCATTCTGCATGTGGTCCAGCAGTGTCACTCCTCAACATCACAATTTAATGGCTTCAAGTCTTCTCAAGTGCCTCTCTTTGGTCACCCAAGTCTCTGATCCATACAGAGGAGCTGGTCCTACCATGGTTTTGTATAGTTGTCACTTAAGTAGACTGTGCAGCCATTTATCATAAATCACTCCACTTTCCTAGCACCAGACTTCCCCCACGCTTAGCAACCTTGCTTGCTCTTCTCTGCTGATTTCTACATTTGCTGCTAACCAGTCCCCAAAATATTTTAAATGCAGAAACCTGATTTAAGTGCTGGCCCTCAATGTTGACGTTCATCTTCCCTTGGTTCCATGCAAGTCTTCCACATAACTTCAGTCTTTTCTTTACTCATTTTGATGCCATAGTTTGTTAGTTCCCTGTTAAAGGCATCAGTCACTGGGACCAAATTTTCCTATTGGCCATTAGCAAAATATCATTTGCATAGACAAACTTCATAACTTTCATTTGGATTTGCTTACTGCATCACAGTTATGAATAGTAATGGACTAAACGCTGATCAAAACCTTCATTACACCAAAGAGCATCCAGACTTCTGGCATTATATGAACCGTGTGTGATTATCAGTGGCTTGCTGTCAAACTGGGAGGGCATATTTAGTGGAGTCCTGCAGGGGACTGTCTTGGGTCCAGTACTATTTAACATTTTCATTAATGACTTGGCTATTGGAATGGAGATTGTGTTTATAAAATTTGCAGATGGACACCAAGCTGGGAGGGGTTGCTAGCATTTTGGAGGGCAGAGTTAGAATTCAAAATGACCTTTACAAATTAAAGAATTGATATGAAATCAACAAGGCAAAATGCAATAAAGACAATGGCATAGGAAAAAGGAAAAATCAAATGTACAACTATAAATTTGGGAATCATTGGGTAGTCAGTAGTACTGCTGAAAAGGATCTGGGGATTATAGTGGATCACAAATTGAATACGAGCCAACAATGTTGTGCAATTATAAAAAATGCTAATATTCTGGTGTGTATTAACAGGAATGTCATATGTAAGACACAGGAGGTAACTGTTCTGGTCTACTTGGATTGGTGAGGCATCAGCTGGAGTATTGTGCCCAATTTTTGAGTGCCACACTTTAAAAAAGATGTGGACAAATTGGAGAAAGTCCAGAGGAGAGCAACAAAAATGCTAAGAGGGTTAGAAAATATGACCTATGAGGAAAGACTGAAAGAACTGGGCATGTTTAGTTCTGATAAAAGGAGACCGAAGGGGAACCTGACAACAGTCTTCAAATATATTAAGGGCTGTTATAAAGAGGTCTGTGATCAATTGTTCTTCATATCTTCTGAGGGTAGGGAAGCAAAAAGGCAGATTTAGGTTAGGTATTAGGAAAAAAAACTAACTACAAAAGATATTTAAGGGTGGGAACAGGTACCAAGGAAGGTTGTGGCATCCTTGTCACTGGAGGATTTCAAGATATTTAGTCCTGCCTCAGCACAGTGGGATGGACTAAATGTCTTCTCAAGGCCGCCCTACTTTTCTATGAGTTTATAAATTGTGTGTCTCAGATCTCAAATCACCTTGTATATATATGATTTCAGATAGAAAAGACCTAATAACTCATCCAGTCCATCCCCCTACCAATGCAAAATCATTTAATCTTGTAAATGAGACAGTGTTTTCTCAAGTCTAATTTAAATATACCGAGCAATGGGGCTTTCAGCCACATCGTGCCATTTCTCTCCGCACCTCCAATGAAGCACTCTGGGAACTGGCACACAAGATTCTGAAGAGGACCAATTATGAGCAGCTCAGTGTGGGGTAACAACATAAAAAAGCTTGGGAAAGCCCTAAACTAAAATCATTGTAATTTCTAAAAACAAATGTTCTCCCTAACCCTTTACCATTTCAGTTCAGTGAGGGCTGTGTGGTGATGTGTTAAGCAAAATGGACCTAATGCTAACTTGATATAAGCAGATAGAAGCATTCCCACTCCGCTCAGAAAAAATCCACACATGCTGTATAAGGCCACACTTACCCCTTACTGGGGCTTGGCCTAATTGGTATCTCAAACAACAACAGACCATAAACCTCAACCCAAACTTTCTTCACAAGACTGGCTCATCCTATGGTTTCCTGACAAGACCTCCCTGTCTGTCCCCTGTTCTCTTTGATAAGTGGGTCACCCCCACCAGCATATCCTGATGGAGAAGCTGCCGTGAAGTAGCAGAATTTATTCTGAAGCTCTAGGCAGGGTTCTGCCTCTTGTTAGCAGGGACCACCAACAGCAAAACCTTGCGACCTATGTGGGGTATTAGATCATGCTACCCTGTTACATACATTTTCCTACCTACTCATCCCACAGCAATGTGGGTTTACTATGTTCTCCGCCTCTGCACAACTTACTCAAGTCACAACAAACATTATGACCAGGATGCTTGTGGCAATTCCTTTTCTGTGGCTAGAGGCATGTCCCATTGCCACTTGAACACACTGTGGAGCTCAGGAGGGATCAGAAGTCTTTCTCTAGTCTTTCCCTACAAAAACCATTCAGGATAATAAGCAGGACAGCTTTATCTAGAGCTGACCCACTCACCCCCTTACTCATAAGGGGATTACAGCTGAGGGCTGTATCCATGAGGGCCCTTGGGCACAGGTGATTCAAATGGATGATTTGTAGTACCTCAGGTCTATCAAAGCCCTCCCACAAGAGGGGTATGTTCATTAATATATTGTATTTATTGTGCATCATGGGTTTCAATAATCAAACAGAGAAACCCAGTAGATTTTAACAAGCATTTTTACTAGGTGGAAAAAACTAATGAACTTGCTTTGTTTGTTTTGATCTATTCCAATTATTTCCAAATATTACTATATGGTAATTGAATTGTAAGGCAGTGGCTTATTTGAAAAGAACAGTGTAAATGTAAAAATGTCTCAACATAATTCAGCTCAGCCAAAACGTACGTAGACTGGGACTAAAAAGACCATGTCCACACTATCTCCCCTCTGAAGAGTTATTTTCAGGAGGTCAAAATTCAGCGATGCACTGCCAGTGGAAATTAGAAACATCTATTCAAATGTCCTTTATGAGCACAGACCAACTGTTGAAGCTCCATAATATAGCACGAATCAGCAAGGATGCGGAATAAAGCAGCTGTGCCTTCGGTTGTTTTACTCAGTTAGCATTGTTATAGGCTCTAACAGACAAAACTGAAGCATGGGCATCATTTAAGCTTCTTCTGTTGAACTGCTTATTCAGTATCTTCCCCCTCCCTTTAAACTGTGCTGTGACTGTGTGTGTGTGGGGGGGGTGTGGCAGGATAGAAGGGATTTTGCTGTTTTCTCTCTGCCACATATGCAGTTTCCCCTCCCCACTTCAAAGAAAAGACAATGCAATTTTTTTTCCTGGAAGGGAAAATACACTGTGTTGAAACATCAGTTCCATTTCTGTACATCTCTAAGCTATTACAGGAGGAGCTGTTTTTGATCCCAGAGGCATGGTTCCATCCCAAAGTTGAAATTGGTTAATAACAGTTTCAAAAATGCAAAATTCCACTAACATCTAAAAAATGCTATTGACATCCACGCAAACCAAAAATGAATGATAAAAAAAAAATCCAATAATGGAGGATTTATACTTGAGAAAGATTTCTGAAGAGTCTCTTTGTAAATACACTAATCATTCCCGGTGATAAAAAGAGCCATCTGAGATAAAGCAATGGAAAGGCTGTTCAGGCAATGGCCCTGCATGCTAATGAGCTAGAACTCTTCAATTGCTGTGTAGCGAGGATGGTGCTGAACCTCAGAACTAAACACTAACCGATTCCTCTCTATCGATGCTGACAAATATTTCAGCCTTAAGACCTGATTAAGTTCTAATTGCTGCCTGGCAGTTGAATGCTTTACGTGGCATCTTGAAATGAAAATGAGGATGCTTAACCAACCAAGAAACTCACTAGCATGGCAATGACCTATTTGGAGAGTCTGACGGACATTTAGTGATAGTTCAGCTATTTTCTTGCTGAGGTATTTGTAAATGAGTCTCATTTGAGAAAAAATATTCCGTAATGGAAAGGAGGTTGCTCTGATCGTAAAAAAAATAAATAAAAATAAACAGTTTCCACAAGGGCAGAGAGTATTTTCATTTAGCTAATTTCCTGCATGGAGAATATTTTGACATATGTTGCACTCCACAATAGGAATCTTGATCATTAATGAGTATGGTTTACAGAAGAGCCATTAATCTTCCCCCTTGTATGAATGTATATTCAGTAAAAATACCATTGCAGGTGTGAACTCAAACACGATATACACAAAATTTAATGGGCCACTTAAAAGTAGAGTTGGTCAAATCACCTGCTGCAAATTATTCATCTGAAAAATTCAGACCATTTTTCTCTTCATGAATCATTTATGAATCCATCCTGATTTTATAAGTATGTTCATTACCCATAAACACTGACCAGTTTATGTAAACAAATTTCAGCTTGTGGGTTGCTCATGAACTGCTCCCTTCATTTATTTGCTATTCCAGGTGTCTGATTGGCCACCTAAGTCACATGATATTGTTTCTGCTTCCCTGTTGGATGACAGCAGGATAATGAATAGCAAGTAAGGAACAGAGAATTATCAATAGTGAACAGGAAATACTCTTGTTCATGCATAAATACATTTACTGATATGTGAATATGGATATTTGTATGAGAAACAGCAATTACCTCAACATCTCAAGATGTAATTCTAAGGCAGACAGGCCAAGACACAAGTACGCATTATTTTGACATTATGATATAGGATATGATTTATTTTTAAATTGTAAGTCATTATACATCACCAGAGGTGCACAACCAGCCAATAACAATAAATTAACTGGTGCAACTCATTTTCATCCCCATTTTCATCTTTTGGTGCCATATACCAGTGGATGTTCAGAACTATACTCTCGGCTCACCCCATTCCTTACTTGCATGCAGCACCACAATTATGTTAATGCAGGTTTGGATTAGCTGTTGGTTTGTTATCATCTTGCCTTCCTACCATGGATACAGCTGCAGCAGACTATACAGGATAGTGGCTGTTATCGAAGTTTGTTTTTAATTTCACAGAAAGAAACTGGTGAAATTGTTGTTGGTTTTTGTTTTTTCTTCTCTCTCTTCTCCCCTCCACCCCATCTCCACTCCAATGAATAAAATGTCTAGAGGACATTCCACTCCAGATTCTAACAACTGTAATGTAAACCAAATGTGGGGCTCAAACAGGTTCATACTGTTCTTTGCTTCCCAACGATATTATGCTGAGAACCAGCAGTGACACTACCAGGTATTTCAAAAGCATGTGCAAAACTTTAAAAAAAGCAGCATCAAAGCAGACAAAGATGAAGTGAAGCCCTGTGTCAAGGAAATACTGTTCAGTGGTCTAACGAAGTGGATAAAATAGGTTGTTAGTCACTATCTATCAGTTGGAAGGCCATTTTGAAGGACAATTCCAAATACCATATGCGGCACTGAAATACCAACTGCAACTCTCGCAGTTTTATCTTGAGTCTCATTATATTTGGTGTTTTTCTTAAAGCACCAAGTGCTGAAATCAGATTATTAATTGTTTATATATTAGATAATTAATTAATTATAATTATTAATAATGAAATCATTTTTACTCATGGTTTTCTACCCTCTTTTTTTCTCTGTATTCTATTTTCCCAGCCTCTGGTATTCCTTTACCTCTTCTTTTTCCAGAGGGGCACCTCCTGATTTCAAATGCAAAATGTTTAAAACACTGAATACAAAAGACACCCTAGTTACGATTAGTATTTTTTAGAGTGTCCTATTGCTGCTATTCTACCATGTATATTGCAGTGAAGGGAAATGGGGAACCTAAGATGGTACTTGCTGAAAAACACAGATAAATGTATTTATCAAAGGAAATGGCTGAAGGATTGAAGAACACACACCTTGTTATATATACACACACACAATCAATTTGGCAATTTTTTGTCTGAGGTTTTATGATATCAAAACTAGAAGGTCTAGATTGTTGTTGAACTTTTTACTTTCTTTTAACTTAAACAATTATTTTCATAAGTAAGCATTTGCTGGAAGATAGAGCATACAAAAACTGATAAAGAATTCCATAAACTCAGAGGCCTCATCATAAAAAAAAAAATTGTTAGTAAACACCCATGTAACTTTCCCTTTCTCTCGGATTTCTTTACTAGACTGATGACTAAAAAAGGATTACTGGGCCAAATTCAGAGATGATATATAAAGGCATGTATGTTAGACATCAGGAAAGTGAGTTTAACAGACTGTAGGTAGACACAACCTACATGCCAAAGGGTCAGATGTAAAGGATATAGCAATAAAATCCACTAACAGGTGGGTGTAAGATGGTGTAAGTTGACTGAACTCAATACATTAATAGAGTTAAACCATGAATGTTTCCGGCCTAATGAGTCTGAACTAGAAGAGTACTCTAATTATCCTGCTCTAAGTAATATTTAATAAACTCCAATAAATGGTGCCCTGTGAAAGTATTTTTGACCCAAATCTGGCTGTAGGATAAGATTGCTAGAATTTAACAGGCCCATAGTGATGCTGTTGACTATTTTGTAAATATGTGTTATCAAAAGTAGTTTTTTCAGAGTTAGACAGAGAGATTCTGGAGGGCTTTGTCATCTTTAGGGAGGGCACTGAAAAAATAGGTCAGATTCAACAAATATAATCCAGACTGACTATTCAAGAGGGCAAATGTATGGAGGGAAATCACCAGTTCCAGAGGTAGAAACAATGGCTATGCTGTCAGTGCCAAAAAAGCCTTTGCAGAGACTGTAGAGGGTAACTCTCGTTTAACTGTAGAGAACTGAATCTGCCTTCTGTAGCTATTCTAATCAATATGAAGCTTATGTAACAAACTGTGCACTACTCTCATTAGTGCATTCATTTCAAGGAGTA
The DNA here is from genome assembly GCF_013100865.1 of Trachemys scripta elegans. Taxonomy (NCBI): domain Eukaryota; kingdom Metazoa; phylum Chordata; order Testudines; family Emydidae; genus Trachemys; species Trachemys scripta. The sequence continues at coordinate 106,594,819 of NC_048303.1, forward strand.
CTTTTACGCTAAACCCCCCTGACCACTTCTGTCCAGAGATTGACTTAATTTGTACTAGGCAGTCTTGCTTTACAGTCAAAATGAGAAAATGGAAATAAAAGCAAGCTTCTGTGTCCTAAAACATGACACAAAACATTACATTTACACATTGCATAGAATCTAGATCTAAAAGCTAACATAAAATGGAGGGAAATGGATGGCTGAAGGGGTTGGAATTCATCTCTCTTACCATACATATCACCAGTTCAAATTCAGTCCAGTTCAATAACAATCAAAGTGTTACAATCCATGTTGTTCAGTGGCATGTTTGAAATGAGTTTGGTGGGTTTCATTCCTGTTCTTATTGGATGTTCCAACACAACAACAATATTTCAGAGAGACCAAGGACTAAATGGTCATGGAGACCATATTACCTGCTAACCACTAGAGGTGGTGTTTCCATGTGGTCAACAATAAGGCATATTGATGGGGCAATGTGATGAAATTTGAACTTCTGCTGTTTATGGTGTACCTGCACTGTAGACAGGGTTGTCAATTCAACACATTCCACCAACGCTAAATTCCCATTCACACAAAACTGAACAATTTTAGTGCCTATTTCCCAAACTAGAGGATATTTGTATACCTTGGGAGGTAACCCTGACTTTATGTAATATGATCATAAGACAAACCTTTCAAGCAATAAGCACACACTTACTCTTTCAAAGACTATACTAATATTCTTGACATTTCATTTCATGTCATGTTGTTCCTACCTTTGCCACTCCTTTTGACCAGCTATTCCCTCTGAAGCCACACCCTCAAACAATTAACGAGTATTTAACTGTCCCCACCAGTTGTTCACATCATCATATTCCTCCATCCCAGTGTATGTTAGAAGAAAATTACTAGAAATGAAATTTAACAAAGCCAGAGCAGTAGCTACAAAAACTATAAAAGAAAAAAGAAAAAAATTATAAATGGACAACAACAAAAGCAAACAAGTCTTTTTCTATTTTGTCTTATTGTAGAATAACTGCATAATGTCCCTAGTGCTGAAGCATATTTGTAATCAGCAGCTTTTGCTAGGTTACAGAGTGGGTAGTTTATGAGATTCTCATTTCTGGAGACCTGGAGTTGAAATTATGACTTCGGTCACACAAATGAAAATGAGTTTGCTGATCTCCAGCCTAATGACCATTTGTATATATCAGAACACACCATTCAGCTGACAGAAACGGTAATCTCCGGTCAAAAGAAAATCAGCATTGGGACAGCAAGTCTGCAGGTCAAATCTGAGTGGTACTGTAGAACAGAGAGAGGAAAGTTTGCACAGCATCTGCCTACACTTTACAGAATTTTACAAGTGCCCTTTCATGAGCACTAAATTCACTCAGAAATATATAAAATGAAGTTGTACCAGGGCACATGAGGTAGGGAAGCATCATTATTACTTAAGAAGGAAACTACATAAACAAAACAATAAATTTACCTGACAGCTTAAATTCTACTAAAAGACCCAGTCATGCAAAGCCTTATTCATGTGAGTAGTATCACTGAAATCAGACATTATTTTAAAGTAACTGCCAATGTGAATCAAAGAATCATAGGACTGGAAGGGACCACAAGAGGTCATCTAGTCCAGTCCCCTGCACTCATAGCAGGACTAAGTATTATCTAGACCATCCCTGACAGGTGTTTGTATAACCGGCTCTTTAAAATCTCCAATGATGGAGATTCCACAACCTCCCTAGGCAATTTATTCCAGTGCTTAACCACCTTGACAGTTAGGAAGTTTTTCCTAATGTCCAAACTAAACCGCCCTTGATGCAATTTAAGTCCTTTGCTTCTTGTCCTATCCTCAGAGGTTAAGGAGAACAATTTTTCTCCCCGTGTAACAACCTTTTATCTACTTGAAAACTTATGTCCCCTCTCAGTCTTCTCTTCTCCAGACTAAACCACCCCAATTTTTTCAATCTTCCCCAGAGGTCATGTTTTCTAGACCTTTAATCATTTTTGTGTGTATGTCCTGCATGTAAAAGTGTGCATGTATGTAGGAAGTCTGTAAGTGCACGGTAAGTGTGGGTACATGGGTATGCAAAGACAGTGAGAGAAAATGTGTAGTGAGAATGTATATGCATCTGCATGTTAGAAATGCACTACTTGAAATTGTAATGTTACCAAAAATAGATCTGGAGTTGGACTTCTTTTGCCCTTGCAATGCCAAATGTTACTTTTTCTTGCTCATGTATTTCTCACTGGAGGAATTTTGTAAGAGTTTCAAAATATATTAAACAAAGAACTAATGGAACATTCCATGGGGGGAGGGAGGAAGAATAGTCTAAAATTAAGATACTCATTTGGGATGAAGGAAATTTGGGCTCTTTTCCCAGCTCTGCCACAAACGGTGTGTGAGACTTTTAGAAAGTCACTGTCTCTTTCCATGCCTCAGCTTCCCGTCTTTAAAATGGGAGTGACAATAGAACAACACAGGAGCATTGTGATGATACATTAATTAATATATAGGAGGTGCTTAATTTGGTAAGGAGCACCACATAAAGCCTTTAAACAAATCTGTCCATCTGCAATACCAAAACACTACAACACAGAGAAGGCTTTAAAAATAGCCAAATACCTCTATATAATAACCACAAAAAAGATTAGTATTTTTCTAGCTTTTAGAGCAGGCAGTTGCATAATGCAGTGTAAATAAAAGGAGGAACTCGTAGGAGGACTGCAATTTTACTGGACCTTAGGATAATTATAAAAACGATTTGTGACTAACAGGACTGAATTTCATTTGCTATTATTTGACATTTGTCAATATTCAAACAAATATTGGATATTCACACAAATGTTTGTGAATCCAGCATAAATTCTTTCTATCTAGATACCTTCATGATCCCCATCACCACAGCATCTCACTGCAGTCTGAAAATTCATATCAAAGTGCAGTATTCACAATTTGCTATTTAAAATTTTAAAATATTTCAGTCCTCTAATATGAAAGCCTAAAACCATATTATACGAGTGAGGTAATGAATCACACATGACAAAAAGTGAATAGTAAAAAACCAAAGCCAATAGTTCATGAAAATTAGTCTAAAAATTGCTTACTCAAACAGTTCAATAACTACGTACTCATTGAAAGAAACTCAGGGTTGCTTCCCAAACAACATGTTTATCAAACAAAGGCTACATTTGTATTTCACATTTTTTGTAATGAATGATCAGCTTTAATTGATTAACAAGTAAACATTAGCACTGGTTTCATGGTGTGGCAAAACTACTTCACAGCTTTAGTAATTGCAGGAAGAATCCCAAGAATCCAAGGTCTCCCAGAATAGAAATTTTGTACAAATATAGCTACTTTGCCACAGATTTACATCCCCATAAAATTGCAGAATATCTGAAACATGGTAGCTAATTTTCATGTGCATAATTTTGTGCTTTGCCACTTTAGCATCAAAGACAATAAAAACAATAAGAAGTGGCATTAAATTTTATAGGCCGCTGGAGAAGTCTGTCCATGTTGGAAAAGAATAAAACTAACGTTCCCCACCCTGCAAGGAAAGTGTGCTGTTCCACATTGTCAGCATCCACAGGGTTGATGTCCATTTCATTTACAGTAGGCTGTTTGCTGAAGCTGTGCTGCATACCCACTCTACTGTAAATAATGTCTCCATCTAGTAAATAAAGTGATCCATAAATTTCAATGATAAACGCCAGAAAAAAGTGAAAGATTCAGAAAAGCATTCTGCCAATAATAATGCATGGTCATCCAGAAGCAGCACCCTGAGCATTTGGGAAGAGAAAGCGCCTCCCAGTTCAACCGGGATAGAAGGGTTTGCCAGCTCTAAACCCTACATTCTAAAGACAATCCCAAATTTTCCCACTCCCATCCCCTAATTATCATTAATTATTATTAGTATTATTGCCATTTTACCACCCACCCTGAAAAACACATGAGCAGTTTTGAGTTGCTGGGTTTTTGAAGACCGCTCTCCATTTTTATTGCTTCACCTTATTCTCTCCCTTCAACTCTGAAATCTGCAGATAGATTTGTGTCTCAGTATTATTAGTCCATCTGGACTATGCTTTAGTCACTGTCTATGTCTACGTGGCCCCACAGTTCGGACTGCCCGGGTATGAATTGCAGCGTGCTCTACTGTCCTGTGCTGTAACTCACCCATGTGGATGCTGCTGGCACAAACTAAAATGTACCTAATTTGTGTGAACTAGTCCTGTTCGAAAGAGAATGATGTTAAGATGAACTGGGGAACTTTTAGTTTGCACCAGCCGCATCCACAAAGGGGAATTACAGCACAGTAGGTTAGTGTGCATTTCAGTTCACACCCCGGTAGTTCGAACTGCAGGGCTGGGTAGACAAACCTCTAATCTGTCTGAGTGCAGATCAAGAGACCAATACCAGCTATGCATAAAGTTACTCTGATATGCTCCAAAGGACGTGGCATCTAGCCATTGGCTGTGGGGAACATTTTTGCAGTGTAGGCCCTATCTGGTTAGTGGAAGGTATGGGAAAGGAGGAACCCACAGAATCTTTCCACCCCTCCAAAAATGAGATATCTACTGCGACAGTCTTGTGTCAAGGGTAATTTTAAACTATGGAGAATAGTGTGATTCTGCATCCATATAATAATGCTACTTAGCATTCATATAGCACTTTTCATCTGTTCAGCTCAAAGCACTTTTCAAAAGATGGGGATCATTATCCCAATTTTACATACGGGGAAATTGAGAAAGAGAATTTAAGCCAAAATTTTGTGTGCCAGCTGATTTTGGCTGCCTCAATTTTTGAAACATCAATAGGATCTGATTTTCAGAGGCACTGAGCATCCACAATTGCAACTAAATTAACTGGGATCTACAGGAGCTCAGCACCTATGAAAATCATACCACAGGTGTCTCACGCTGAACACCCAAAATCAGAGGTACCCAAAATTAGTAGGTGCTTTTGGGGGAGGGGGTCGCGAAACATTGACCTATGACTTTCTTGAGGTCACACAGCAAGTCAATGACAGAGCTAGGAATAAAACACAAGTCTCCTGTCTCCGCAGAGTCCCATCAACTGGGCCATGCCATCTCCATTAGGCAGATGGCAGATGTAAGGGAATAGTTCTTTTCTCTCAGCCATATTCAAAAGCAAGCTCTATACAGTGAAAAAAAATGGAAGACAATTCACCCCTCTCCATGCTTATTTGTGCTTATGCTAATAGATATGATTCTAGTCTGCAGATTTCCACCCATTGACATATGCACGTCCGGTAAGTACACTCCCACCAAATAAAGGGGGGGGGGGGGGGGGGGAGGGAAGGCAACTCATACAGAAAGTTAATGAAGTGGGTTTACTAATCCTCTCTTAGATTAGAGGCTCCCAAGTTTCTTAGGGCTTTGGGAAAAGAGATGTAATCATTATATAGAACACTGGGTCCAAACCAAATTTGAAATCCCGTCCCCATTATAACTAGTAATGCCCCATCTACAGTAGGCATCTGTTCCAGTATGCAATTCACTACAGAACAGGCTGCCTCTTGAGATCAATCGCATAAGCCAGAAGCAGCTGCTCTTGCTCCTTCTGCCCCTCTCTCTCCAATTCTTTGGAGCCATGTCACTAAATTTCAAACTATACATGTGTTTTATTACTTTATGTTTCAATGGCGCTAACAGGCGAGTTGGTGTCAAGGCTTAAGCTGTAACCGGTAATAGTTGAGCGGATAGCCCTGAAGCCTTCCGGTTGCAGAGTTGTTTAACTAATAAAATTAATTTGCCTGCTTAAAATGGAAAATCAAGACACGATGTTTCGATTTTTTAATAAAATAGGCTGGCGTAAATGAAAGGAGCTGATTTGTATGCTGATTGGCCTGGTGTGGAGCCAAACTGCAGATAGTTTGGCCTGAAGCCACTCTGAGTTGTTTCACTCCTACTCTTCCCCCAGTCCCTAGATTGCAAAATGAAAGAACAGCAGTGAAGAAAAGGAAGTGGGAAGGGAAGCAGAAGCAGAGTCACGTGGCATAGTAGCCATCCAGCCATAGTAGTCAAAATAGGCTAAGCATAAACTACATCTTAAAGGTATTGTAGCACCAGTGAGATCTAATATTATTAGTACTTTTATTTCTTATCTCTTTTGCACTGGGAACTGATTCACATTTCTGTCTGAAACCCTTCTGCCGGGTGGTTATCAGCAGCAAAAAGGGCAGGGTTCAATATATCCACATGTCTGCAACGCACCAAACGAACAACAGATGAACCCTGCAAAGCACCACGAATTCCCAACAGGCCTTGCAGACCATGACCAGACTGAAGAACACCATCCAACCAAAAGTCAATTGTGTGAGTCACAACTTTAATGCCTGTTTGCCCCCAGTATAAGGGGTATCCCACAGAATTAATCTTTTAGGGCTCTACTAGAGCTTTTAACCAAAGCCTTAGCATCCTGGAGCTCAACCATGCAGAAAGTTACACGGCTGTTACACTCCTTCAAGAGGCTCACTCCCCTGTGTGGCCAACGACCAGTGTTGAAAGGGAATAAGGGCTGGGTCCATGGCACTGCCTCCTTCTTGCTTTGGGGTGACTTGTGCACGTAGGCCCACCACTACAGAGGGTGCACAAAGAGGAGAGGATTCTTTTTCACTCATGCAGGAATCAGCAACAATCTAATTCTCAATGAAATGCTCACAAACAAACTTGCACTTTGCATGTCTCATGTACTGAAATCGCTCTCTCTGTTGTGGTCATTCCTATGGGATTTTTTTTAAACTTCAAACCACAAATTAAAAGAAAAAAAAACAATGACAAACCCCTGTGGTTTGTTAACCTGAATCATGTAAATATCACACATTTTCCCCCCTTCAGAGAAATGAACCATCAAACCCTGGAATTGCGCGGGGGGGAGAGGGGGGCAGGGAGCGGAAATCAAATCTTCCCAAGCTGCTGAGTGAAAGCCAAACAGAGCTCTCCTTGATGCATGCGAATTACATAGTAGTTACATGTGCATATCTTCTAGGCAGAATTTAACCCTGAGTTTTTATAGCAGCAAATCTGATGGCTATGAGACTAGAGTCATTAGAGGTGTAAAAGATCAATGAGCTTATTCATTCCCTCTTGAAAGTGCAGGATATAATCTATATAACTATCTAGAGCTCAAACTATTTGTATACTTTTTTAAGCACCTTTGTTCCAAAGGATTCCATAGAGTTTTACAAACAAACAGAGATCACTTCAGGCCCAAAACGGAGAGCAGCTGACTCTGAGGTGAATCAGAGCACAGCATCACAAGTTTGGGACAGAAAGTGATAAAGGATGCTGAATGCAACTGGAACAACAGAAGGAATTTGTAGGTAGGCAGAATATGAGTTCCCAAACAATGGTAAAAGCCATTACCCAAAGTGAAACGAAGACTGTTAATGACTGGAAATGGCTAGGACCTCAGTTTAGATTATCCAAAAGATGGCACTTGTACAATCACATGCCTCAGAAAACTGAGACACTGGTTTGGTTCAGTACTGGCTGAGACAGAAGAGCACCACTACTGAATTACTGAGGCCACTTTGTATAGCACCTTGTATTCCTTGGAGGACTCGCAACCAGGTAGTTATTAATCCTGACCCTGCTTACCACATAAGAGAAGAGGTGTTGCTGCAAATACAGTTTAAAATAAATCACATCTTTTGTCTTATGTTTCCTAAGAATCACTTAAAATTTGCCAAGTAATTACCATAAATATTTACTCATTTTAATTACTGAACCAAAGTATTAACAATATTTACAAGGAAAGAGGACATCCATAAATATAAAACTAAATATATTGCCAAGTACAGGAAATGGAGTAGTAGTAAATTACTAAGAACCGCTATAAGTAATTCTCAAGCACTAACTGCTACTACAAATTTCTTGTAAAAAGGACAAATTATTGTGCTACAGCTAATAATTTCAATAACTAACTTCATGCAGTTGCAATCTGTGTAGGAGGAAGGATCAGAGAAATATCATTTATCAGAGGGTAGCCGTGTTAGTCTGTATCTACAAAAACAACAAGGAATCTGGTGGCACCTTAAAGACTAACAGATTTATTTGGGCATAAGCTTTTGTGGTTAAAAAACTCACTTTTTTTTTTTTGATGCATCTGAAGAAGTGAGGTTTTTACCCATGAAAGCTTATGCCCAAATAAATCTGTTAGTCTTTAAGGTGCCACCAGACTCCTTGTTGTTTTTGTAGAAATATCATTGTGATTAATTTACACAACTGAAAGCTGGGCAAGCACAGCACCCTTAAGATGCAACACAGCAATAAATAATGCTGTATCCAAAACTAACTTATATAGAGTCTGATTCTGAATGATTGAAATCAGTGGGCATTTTACCATTGACTCCATGGAAGCAGGATCAAACCAATGCTAGATAAGTATCTTACTGTTACTACAACACCTAAATTGATAAATATGCTATAGTAGTGTTTCTCAAAGACTGACACTGGTCCCTGAGAACTCCCTGACACAGCTTAGGAAGGCAGCAAGCCGGTCCTGGGTATCAAAAAGGTTGAGAAACACTGTGGTATAGCAACAACTTTTGCTCTGTTTTAGGATTTCAGTTCAGATATCAAAAGTCCATGAGGAAGAAAGCTCTTCTGATGATTCTCTTGGCTTCTTAAAATACAAGTGCAACCCCCTTCGAGACCAGTTAACTCATCCTGTCTGTCACCTATGACTTATGACTGTTGTGTTGCCAAAAATACTAAGCAAGGCCATCCTGAAGCTGTGCCATAGGGATGAAGAGAGTGAGGACAAAGGAACTGAGGGATTATCAGTAGATTTCACTTAATTTCAGAAACCAAAATCCTTCCAGGCAAATATTCCATTAGCTAGAGCACTGCATTATTCTGGGAAGGCTTGTGTGTGCCCCGTCTTAGTTATACTTGTGACTGTGCCTGATAGCCATTACATTATCGGCAAGAGAAACCATCTGGATATTCAGAGCGGGGGGATTGTGGGAAGGCTGATCATGTTACCTCAAACATTATAATCACTATGTAGTGGGAGATATTGCATGTGACAAGTTTATATAGAGTATGCAAAAGAGAACCAGATGTCTCAGGGGACTGATCATGGGATATTGGGCATTCAACTTTTAGGTCACTGATTCAATGGCAGCCCCAATCAGTTCCAGTGAATAAATGTTTTTTAAAAATAATAGTTCATCGTACTTACACCATCTGATCCTAGTAGCTTATGTGAAATGAATTGCGGTCTCCGATCCTAGTTGAATGTTTAGATCACAGAGGGTAATAACTGGTTCTCTTCTTGAGCATCTCAAACAATATCTCTATTGGTATAGGAACCATACTATTCTCTCTCCTACCAGTCTAATCCTTCCCGGTCATCCTAGAAGGCTCCTATCCTGTGACTTCTGTGCAAGTTCTATTATGTAGCCCTTAATACAAGGCTTCCCTTAACCTCTTTAATTACTTGATTTCATGTTATTTCTCAAACAATGCAATATAACATCACACAAATGTTTCTCAAACCTTAGATGATACTTGTGTATACACACATGTATCTATGTGGCTAAACATTACTGGAAAGGCTTCTTCCATGTACCTTAGGAGGATCACAGCAAGGTGTCCCTTTGCCATGAACCTTTGGAGCCTAGCAGCTTGGGCTGCACACTCTGCAAGCTTAGTGAAAATATCTACTGTGTATGCTCAGTATATGATTTTCAAAGGCACTTAACTAGGTCAAAAAAAAAAAAAACCTCTCCAGAAAAAGTATAATCACTTTGTCTTAGTGAGGCCAAATTCTGGTTTCATCTCCTGTATCAGTGTTAGAGATGTTCAAAAAAAGCTTGCAAGAATCTGTATCTAATATATTTTTCTATTTCTAACCCTCCTCATTCTTGAATGGTAGATTTATTTATGCTCATACTTTAAAATAAAAATAGCTATTGGGCAGAGACAGAGCACTGAAAAATCCAGCCGCATGTAGCAAGTGAGAAAGTCGGATGAATAAAAATTGGAGGTTAGAACAGAAACCGTTATGCAACTTTAATTATAGCTATCGCTGCTGCTGCTCTTACTATAATAATAGAGTTACTATAATAATAGAAGTATTCTAAAAATGTTAGATTTTGACAGTGCTCTAACACCGTGAAATGTGAGTGACTTATAGACTCCGTTCCCTCCCTAAGAGATGTCATGATATACATTTGTTCTGTGACAGAATAAATTGGTAGGTGGTAACAATTGGTATTCTATTGCGACACTCTATGGTTCAACCCAGACCAGCAAAAGGTTTTGTCACTGCCTGCCCTGTAACCTGTTCAGCTTTGATCCAGCATCCTAGACTAACAGGATGTTCACAGCACAATAGCCTCACTCTGACTTGCTCATTGGCAGACATTGCAGGTGGTGTCATAAGACAGAGTTGGCCTGCGATTGCTGTGTGACAGTTATCTTTCCTTTCTTGTCTGGCATTTCTCTGAGACCAGGCCAAGGTGATTTTCCTCAAAAGTAGATGTTCCCTCTCTGGCAAGTCTTCGCCAGTTATCCCTGTCCTGGGCTACTGTCTCCCAGTGTGTGGTGTGGATGCCACATCTCTTGATGTTTATATTGAGGGTGTCTTTAAAATACTTCTTTTGGCCACCCCGTTTCCTTTCTCCTTTGGGGAGTTGTTTTGGTAAGCGTACATCAGGCATGCACACATAGTGCCCACTCCATCTCAGCTGATGCTGGATAATCAGGGCCTCAACACTGAAGATGTTGGCCTCTGAAAAGACATTGACATTAATGAGATGATCCTCCCACTTTATGTTGAGGATCTTCCAAAGAAAGTGCTGGTGCTGGCATTTCAGGTATTTTCTATAGGTCACCCAAGTCTCACAGCAATAGAGGAGAGTTAGGATTACCACTGCTTTATAAACTAAGAGTCTAGTATGTGTTCTGATGTTGTGATTGTTGAACACCTGGAGAGGCAGTCTGACAAAGGGAAGGCCAGCACAGCAAATTCTGTGCTGAATCTCGACGTCTATGTCTTCCATCAGAGAGATGGCTGCCCAGATAGGCAAAGTGTTCTATAAATTCCAGTTCTTCTTTGTTGATGTAGATCTTCCTTGCTGGGTGTGATGATTGACTGGCTGGTGGAGAACTTTTGTTTTGTCAATGTTCAGAGTTAGCCCTCCATTAGTATTATAGAAGTGTCAGGCAAGGCACTCAAAGACTCAAGAATTCAGATGCTCAACCCATGGCACTTCTGGTCACTGCCACACACACACACCCATACCCACTTCTCAGCCTGCTGCAATGAGACAAATAATAAATACAAATTCCCCACAAACCCATACTGGTTAACAGCTGCTATTCTGAAAGTGACAGGACTAGTCATCGGTGATCCCTTGAGGTAGAGGATGATCTCTTTCACAGGTTTTATTTTTCACAGGTGATTTGAACATCTCTTAGATCCTGTGTACTTTCAATGACTGTCTAGGAGGTGCCACTGTTTTGAGTGGGGGGATTGCCAAGTTGTTTTGTTCTTGGTCATGCTCTGCACATTTGCTGAATAAAAGGATGCCATTGGAATTGGTCTTGTCCACTCCTTCCTTCCCAATGGTGCTACTCCATATGTTAGAATCTCAGCCAACTCTTGCGTTAAAGTCCCCTAAGAGGATTATTTTATCTGTTTTTGGAATAGATGACAAAATTTTATCAAGGTCAGTGTAGAAAGATTCTTTCTGTTCTTCTTCAGCGTCAAGAGTTGATGCACATGCATGATGATAGTGGCAAATGACTTATTGACCAATTGGATGCAGAGGGTCATAAGGCGCTCATTGATGCTGACGGGCAGCTCAGTCAGGTGGTTGACTAGAAGGTTTTTGATTGCAAAGCCAACACTGGTTTTCCGTTCCAGAAGAAAGTGCAACTTCTGCCCTCTTCCCTCAAGTGGCCATCTTGTTTCGCTGAGAGCAGCGATGTCGATGTTGTACCTTGAGAGTTCTTGGGCAAAAATTGCTATTCTGTGTTTATCCAGTCAGGTATGGTGGGATACCCTATGTTTAGGGCACCTTTTCTAGCCCCTTCCCCATATGGGGTGAGCAGAGGGGTTCCTAAAAAGGCCTGCTCAGTCATGACTGCTGCTGCCAAAAATGCCCCCCAATTCCAGTCCAGGGGCACATGACAACCATCTTGCGGTCACCGCCTGCATATGGGTCTCTGACTAGGGACTTCTAGTGATCACTTCACCTATTCCCTTCGCCATTCGCCCATCGCCGCAGAACTTTTATGTGTTGGGGTGGGGGAAAAGTTCTCCTGTGAAAGAAGACTGTGTGTGAGTAGTTTAATGTGGGGGAGCTGTTGCACACCAGCAGCCACACAAATCTTGGCTGAAGAAGCACCTGTGTCCGCTAGCAAAGGGATCCAAGACTACCAGGGGTTTCTCCTCCATTGCAGACTTCGTCCACCTTTCTAGCCGTTGAGACAGGGCCGGCTCTAGGATTTTTGCCGCCCAAAGCAAAAACAATGTTGCCCCCCCCCTTGTTCTTTAATTACCCCACCCCCGGCCCCGCCTCAACTCCGCCCCTTCCCCAAATCCCCAGCCCTGCCTCCTCCCCCCAGGCTCTCAAGCCTGGGAGGGAAGGAGGGAGCGGGAGAAGTGGCGCCCGCGCCGTGGCCACTCGGAGTCTCCCCGAGGTTTGAGAGCCTGGGAGGAAGGGGGAGACTCCGAGTGGCCACGGCGCGGGCGCCGCTTCTCCCCCTCCCTCCCAGGCTCTCAAGTCTGGGAGGGAGGGCGAGTAGCAGCGCGCGAATCAGCTGTTTCGCGCGCCGTGGCAGCAGCAGCGTAGGTGAGCTAGGGCGGCAGGGGCACATTTTTAGGAGCAGCATTCTGGCGCCGGCCCTGCGTTGAGAGGTGATCCTGCTTCATCTGTCTGTTCTGCCGTTGAGGTCTGTAGGATTAGTAATGAGCTCATTAAAATGTAGTGCAGGGGTCGGCAACGTTCGGCACGCGGCTTGCCAGGGTAAGCACTCTGGCAGTCTGGGCCAGTTTTATTTACTTGCTGACGTGGCACGTTTGGCCGATCGCAGCCCCCACTGGCTGTGGTTCACCGTCCCAGGCCAATGGGGGTGCTGAGAAGCGGCGCGGGCAAGCGATGTGCTGGCCACGGCTTCTCGCCACCCCCATTGGCCCGGGACGGCGAACCGTGGCCAGTGGGGGCCACGATCGGCCGAACCTGCCATGTCAGCAGGTAAATAAAACTGGCCCGGCCCACCAGGGTGTTTACCCTGGCGAGCCGCATGCCGAATGTTGCCGACCCCTGATGTAGTGTATCAAGGTAATCTACCCATTCATTTCCCTGTCTTTCTGGGCAGTGTTTTAGGGTTAGCCAGTTCTCATTCCTGCCGTATCACTCTGCAGTGCCAGCTCATTAATTGTTAGCAATATGATCTGTAGCAGAAATAGTCCAGCTCTTTAGATCAACAGTCCTCTGCATAGAACTGGTTGCGAAATTTGATTTTTCTCCCTTCTCCCGCACCAGTCCAAAATGTTCAAGTTTTAGTGAAAAACTGAAAACCACAAAGTTTTCAGATTTTTCAGGTAACCCACACCAAAATTCTATGAAAATTTCTATTTTGGGACACAGCCATTTTCCATCAAAATAGATTTGATAGACATTTTTTAATTAGCTGTATTCTCCACCTTGTAGGATGAGGCCCTCAGCAAATATTTGGCCTGATTCTGATCACACTTACAGCGATTTTATGCCAGATAACTCCATTGACTTTAATGGAATCACTCATTTGCACCAGTGTAAGTGAGAGGAGAATCAGGCCCATTTATGTTCTGTATTGTTTTAATTAGATTTATTCATCCCTTGGTGGATTAGCACCTTGCGCTCCCTAAGAAATACTGTATTATAATGCCCACTATCTGTACTGACCGGTGACCATACCATGCATCATTCTTCCCAAGAAAATTAGCCTAAGTTTGCATTGCATATCATGAAATGAATGTCTTTCTTCCTGAGCATGACATGGCCCTTACTCTTTTGTCCTTAGTGACTTTTTACTTTGGTATGTGAAATAAGAGACATCCTGAAATTTTGCCACAAATGTGAATTACAAAGAATCCAAACATTACAAAATACAAAAAAGCTGAACTAATATAAATACTTTTTGTTTGTTTGTTTATGTTTGGTTTCGTTGCCTCTGCCCTGTTCTGATTTCAACAGGCACTGGTAGCAGATGTAAGAAGATACCACAAGGAAAAATGTTCTCATCATATTTTCAGCATGGCCAAAAGCAAGGGAGCTCTGGTAATCTTGCATGAATGCCTGACCTCTCACAATTTCCATCCTACACTCCAGTTCAACAAGTTTCAGCCAAAGCTGGATAATTCTCAAAAATCACATCAAAGATCTGAGGAGGTTTATCTAATTGCAACTATCACTGAACGGTTCAAAGACAAAGGGCTAATACAATCTGACTGTGGAAGATTTCAAACAATTTTTAGTAAGATTTTAAATGCACTGAAATTACCTACCAACTCCTTTATCACAAGTGGCATAGCCTTTGAACATAAAAAAAATAGGAAGTCATGCCAGATAAGTGACATTTGGCATCTTTACTATATGAGGCTTCAATCCTAGAACTCTCGCTGATATATTGAAATCAGCTGGACTTATGTGAGTAACGGCTACATGCGTGAGAATGAGCTGCAGGATTTTTTTTTTTTAATTGAAAGTAAACAGAATTGTTGACAGTGCAAGTTCCTTTCTTATGTAACACACTGGTCAAGTGAATCATCGTCATGCTCTACATGGTCCAACCACTAAAAGAGGTTTATAAATTTTTTGTTGTTGCTTCTAAACTAAAGGACCAGGTATTTTAGCCCATGAAGTGGGTGTAACGGGTTGGATCACAGAAACCCCCTTGGGAGCTGCCACCCGATGTGCAAAGACTACCCCTGCTTCTGTTTTCCCTGCCGGCTCAGGACTCCAGCACCCTGTCTTGCTGAGCCAGACACTCCCGTCTGGCTCCAGACACAGACCCAGGGTCTGAATCACTTGTCCCAAAGCTGCAAGTTTACCTGAAAACAGCTCACAGTAGTGCGCTTGTCTTTTGCACTCAGATGCCCAACTCCCAATGGGGTCTAAACCCAGATAAATCCGTTTTACCCTGCATAAAGCTTATGCAGGGCAAACTCATAAATTGTTCGCCCTCTATAACACTGATAGAGATATGCACAGTTGTTTGCTCCCCCAGGTATTAATACATACTCTGAGTGAATTACTAAATAGAAAGTGATTTTATTAAATACAGACAGTAGGATTTAAGTGGTTCAAAGTAGTAACAGACAGAACAAAGTAAGTCACCAAGCAAAATAAAATAAAATGCGCAGATCTATGCCTAATCAAACTAAATACAGATAATCTCACCCTCAGAGATGCTTCAGTAAGTTTTTCTCAGACTGGACATCTTCCAGGCCTGGGCACAATTCTTTCCCCTGGTACAGCTCTTGTTGCAGCTCAGGTGGTAGCTAGGGGATTCTTCATGATGGCTCCTCTCTCTCTCTGTTCTCTTCCACCCCTTTATATATCTTTTGCATAAGGCGGGAACTCTTTGTCTCTCTGGGTTTCCACCCCCCCTCACTGGAAAAGCACCAGGTTAAAGATGGATTCCAGTTCAGGTGACATGATCACATCTCACTGCAAGACTTCATTACTCACTTGCCAGCACACACATATACAGGAAGACTCACAGGTAAATACAGCCATCTGCAGACAATGGGAGTCATCAAGATTCCAAACCATCATTAATGGTCCACACTTTACACAATTACAATAGGCCCTCAGAGTTACATTTTATATTTCTAGTTTTAGATACAAGAGTGGTACATTCATACAAATCAGATGATCATGCTCAGTAGCTTATAAGCTTTGTAATGATACCTTACAAGAGACCTTTTGCATGAAGCATATCCCAGTTACGTTACATTCACTTATTACCGTATTTTCTCTAAAATTATCTCAGTTACATTATATTGACTTATTATCAAGTTTTTATAAAACCATATAGACTGCACAATGTCACAGTGGGGGTTCATGAGTTTAGATCAATAGGTCCCAAATTCAATCGCTGCATGTGACCCATCAGAGAATTCTTACTCCTGTGTATGTAATAGAGAAGACCAGATACGTAAAATAAGAACTTATCTCAGTGCAATTCAGTGGGAGGTGTGCACATAACTCTTTGGGGCTCCTTTGAGAATCCCAGCCTTACAGCAGGTTGCTGGTTACATAGTGCATGAACACAGCACTGGAATTTTAAAAGTTATACCAATTTGGTTTTAATCCATTTCTCTCACTTGCTCCACCTTTCCTCAGATAGATGAGTTGTTAACTTAATACAGGCAAAGTCTTACTATGGTAGCTATGAAAGCAGGGTGAATACTTCACATGTGCTCAGGCCTGAGAAAACAAAGCACACAAAGAGTAAAAGTGTTTCTTTCATGTAAGGTTGGGATGAAATGCACTTGAGATGAGGAAACAGCATCCTCAATTGAAATGTGTCTTTTAGGCTGAGGCAGTTGTTCAGTCAAGCCACTTCTGGCTATTGCTGTGTCAAGCCTGGTGGAAGTAAGCAGCAAATTCAACTTCCCTCTTATGCAGGGTTTGGCCAGGTGGAATCAGAGCACAGACTCATAGGCCAATCCCTATTTATGGCTGACATGCCCACTTTTCCTCTTCCATGCTTCCTTTTGGAGACCTTGCATCTCACCATGCTATGCATGGTGAGTGGATTCCCCTTATTTGGGACCTTCACTGCTTTTGCTCTATCCCAATCACATGTGCACCAACTACGTTGCATTCCCACTGGACTTGGACCTTATGTAGCCACATAAGATAGCACAGGATTAAAACCAATAGACAGATATATGTTTATCCAAGGTATCCAAAATTCTTCAGTCAGCACAATCATACTATAAACTTCTTGAGAAGAGGCATGGCAGATTTCTGGTACTTCCTCCTCCTACATTTTACAGCTATCCTACAATTTTCCAGCTATTTAAAAAATTCAGACCGACATGCTACAATCTCAGCAATTCCCTATCACCACTGTGCATTCTGTGTGACTGAAAGAGCCAATCTGCTGGCTGCCAGCAGGGCCAGTAGGAGAAAATTTCTGGTCCTGCTGCTGCAAGACATGGGGAGGGGCAAGTAGGTTGGCCCTGGGCTGGGTTGATGAACCCACTGCCACTTTAAAAAAAATTAAGATGGGGGATCAGACTAGCTAGTGATCTTCTTGAGGTGCCAGAGAGGTGGTGGTGAGCAGGTCACCAGGCCTCCCCTACCAAGGTTGGAGACTGCCCAGCTTCTCCAGGAAGAGTCAGCCAAAGTTTGTTAATTATAAAAAGCTGAGCTCTGCAGGGATTCACCTGCACTTGAACCCCCAGATTCAAGCAAACCTTAAGGAGCGTGAAGCCGTGTGTATCAAAGCTGCTGCCTTAGCTTCATTAAAATCCACATGAACTTCAACCAGCAGGCTCTGTGCAACTTTGTACTGTGGAGTCCTATCCAACAAAGGAAGGAGGCAAAGGCAGCAGGGTAATCCTTTCCATTATCTTTCCCCCAAGCCCAGGGCTGGTGATTATTTACAGCACTGAGAGCAGCTGCCAGCACACCCCATAAAGAAGCAAAAGAATCATAGTGTTATAACATATTTCATGGAAAAGAACGTGTAAATGTATTTTAAAACATTAACATTGGCCAATTTTTGTACAATTTAAAAAATTCAGTTGGTCATATACCACATGGCCCTTCATTACTAATTCCATATGGTTTTGCTCTTGTTTCAGATATAGTTAAAATAGATTAGGTCTTCTAATGGACGATCAGTGCATGCTTTTTTACTTGCCAAATCTACCCTGGATGAGACTATGATCTAGTCTTCACTGGAAATAGTTGTAATTTCCTAATTTTGTTAAGATGGTTTATGTTGAGCCCCGCTCTGCTGAAAAAGTTTTATTTTGGCACTTCTGTTTTTCATCTTGCAAAGCACATCAGGAGTCCATCTGATGAGAAGCTTTCAGGTTCCAGTTTTTGCTATTATAACACATCTCAAAAAGTTCCCCTTTGCAATCTTAAACCCCCAAATACTCTCATCCCTGGTATTCATTATATAGCAGGTAGTTTATGCAAACAGAAATTAAATCAGGGTTTCAAATCCTCTGTGGCATCTGTACATCTGTTTGGATTTTGGTTATTTCAGAATAATATAGACTGGGTCTACTCTCTGATAGAGTTTTCATATCTCTTTTATATATAAAAGTCTTTTATATCTTGACTTTAGTAAGACTTTTGATACCATCTCGCATGACTTTCTCATAAACTAGGGAAATATAGCCTAGACAAACCTACTATAAGGGGCGGGGGGTACACATCTGGTTGGAAAAGTGTACTCAGAATAGTTACCAACAGTTCACAATCAAGCTGGACAGAGCCCTGCAGGAATCTGTCTTGGGTTTGATTCTATTCAATATCTTCATAAATGATTTGGATAATGGCATAGCGAGTACTCTTATAAAGATTACACAATACCAAACTGGGAGGGGTTGCAAGCACTTTGGAGGAGAGAATTAGAATTCAAACTGATCTTGACAAACTGGAGAAATGGTCTGAAATAAATAGGATAAAATTCAATAAGAAAAAATGCAAAATACTACACTTAGGAAGGAATTGCACAAATGTAAAATGGGAAATGACTGCCTAGGAAGGAATACTGCAGAAAAAGATCTGGAGTTATAGTGGATCACATTCTAAATACAAGTCAGCAATGTAATAGTGTTTAAAAAATTGAACAATATTCTGGGATGTATTAGCAAGAGTACTGTATGCAAGACACAAGAAGTTGTTCTTCCACTCTACTCAGCACTGATATGGCCTCAGTTGGAGTACTGTGTCCAGTTCACGGCACCACACTTGGGGAAAGATATGTACAAATTGAAGAAAGTCCAGAGGAGAGCAACAAAAAAGATTATATGTCTAGAAAGCATGACCTATGAGGACAGATTGAAAATAATTGGGCTTGTTTAGTCTCAAGAAAAGAAAACTGAGGGGGGGACATGATAATAGTCTTCAAGTACATAAAAGGTTATTAGAAAGAAGAGGGAGATAAATTGTTCTCCTTAACCACTGAGAACAGGACAAGAAGTAATGGGTTTAAATTGCAGCCAGGGAGATTTAGATTAGACATTAGAAATAACTTCCTAACAGTAAGGGTAGTTAAGCATTGGAACAAATTACCTAAGGAGGTTGTGGAATCTCCATCACTGGAGGTTTTTAAGAACAGGTTAGGTAAAAACACTTGCCATGGATGGTCTAGGTAATACTGAGTCCTGCCTTAGTGTAGAGGACTGGACTAGATAATGTACTAAGGTCTCTTTACAAATCTATATTTCTGATTCCATGATTCATGAGTTTGTGCAATTTCAAACCTCAGTCTTAGAAAACAAAACAACGTCTTAAAAATGTTACACAGTCTCACAGAGGTCTCTGGAGTCAGAAACTTCTATCACTATTTTACTGTATTCTCTTATACTCTACATTCTGGTCATTTACAATTAGTATTTATTAATATTAATAGGATGGATATATTATTTTATTTACTTTATTTGCATGAACTCTTTCTAGTATACCATTCTTCTATACTATATATTTGTATTGGTAATGAAATTATCTGTTTATTATTTAAAGTTAATAAGTCATTTGAAGACACAAAAAAGTTAAATATAGTCCATCTTTTCTCTCTCACACACACAGTTCAGTGCCCTGAATCCCATCTACGTCTGTAAGCAATCCCGTTTATATCATTCACCCTTATTCTTAGAACTCTTCCTCATGACATTGATAGAGCTTCCCCACCATAAAAAAATACAACTTTATTACTTGCTTTTTCCTGGCATAGCTTTAAGGGTGTATGAAGCATTACTTGGTGTCTTTGGAGCTTACAAATATACATCTACCCGTGGAGCTAGGGGTGTGATTCCCAGCTTGTGGAGACATACTCACACTAGCTCTCATCAAGCGAATGTGCTAAAAACAACAATGTAGCTGCAGTAGCACAGGCAGTGGCGAGCAGCAGCATGGACTGGCTTCTCTAAGACAAAGTCTCCCGGACCCGATGGGCACATACTTAGGGCACCTAGCCCATGCCACTGCTTGCCACTGCCTGTGCTACCACAGCTATGCTACTATTTTTAGTACATTAACCCAATGATTACTGAGCACGAGCACAAGTGTGTCTATGCGAGCTAGGAATCACACCCCTAGCTCCAAGCATAGGTATAGCCACAGGTTGAAGTCTTGGCTCCATTGAAGTCAATGGAGGTTTTGCCATTGACTTACATTTCATCCATAGCCCCAAATCTTAGTTAAAATTAAGGCAATCATAACATACACATGGAGAATCAACATCATGGAAATCGGAGTCTGTGCTGGTTAAGAAATATAAAAAAAAGCTCCCACCCTTCTACATTAACTCATTCCTTCCAGGACTCCTCTGCTTGTAGTAGATATTAGTAGGCAATAATTTGGTGTTATAAACCATTATCATCAGCCAGATAGAAGCTATAGGATTCCCAATCTCTCATTCTTTTTCTAAGAATGCCATCCAGCCTAGCTCTAAGAATCTCTTAGAGCAGCTCCACTATCAGTTCTATCAGCATCTACATTCAAGTGAAGTCACCTAATACCGTCAGAACTTAGATAAAAAGACTGTTTATCTCGCATAGTCAGTAATGTGGGGGACATATTCTTTGCTATTAACATTTCCCCAGTAATAGGTCTGCTGTATTCATCTTGTCCACACTGCTATTATTTAGCAAGAAAGAGGTGCACCAGGTTCTGCAGAACATTGCAGACCCTTTGTGCCAGTCTGGTAGCATTAAAGGAGCCACAAAGAGGTGTAAAGAGCCCCCTCATAATATGCTCAGGGTAAAGAGATTTCCTGCGTACTACTAAACAATTATAATGGCTCTACACAGTGTGCCTCCTGCCTGGCTATGCTCAGATGATGAGTGACCTCTAGGTGGTTGTTACAAATCAGTACTGTTTAGAACAGCCATGGGGGTGCTCTGTATTGCTTTGGGAATTGAGCAGGCCCCAAGGCACGGCCAGAACAGGATTCGAAGAGGCACCTTTGTCCACCCTATTCTCCATTTCTACTCTGCACTAGTATTTTCACAGCTCTCTAACATGGACCAAAGTCTTTTAACCTATGGTAGTACCACCCTAACAAAATGGCTACTGTAAGATGGACAGAAGCATATTTTACAATGACTGGTAAAGTCAAGTCCAATGTATTTGGTGGAAGTTTGCATTTTTAAATAAGCTACTTATGCTCTGTCCTTATTTAATTTAATAGTTTAGCCTCCTGCCCCTCTCTCCCCGCCTCCTGGTAGTGAATTAGTTTCCAGAAAGAATGGAGAATTTTACACATCATATTGCCGGTATTGTCACTTAAAAACTTTGGGTCGCCATTACCCCAGCACCCCATCCCTTCTTGCTCATTAGCAGCACACTGTATGGAAAAATCACAAAAGATCATTACCCCTGTAGTCTAAAGCCAATGTGCCAGCATAATGAAAAACAATTCAGCAGTTCCCTATGCTCTGTTAGTTGTGTTTGTCATAAATGAGTTGTGGAGATTTGGAGTGAATGATCCATATCATATTGAACTGTCCTTTTTATCGCTGACAATTGAAGGTGACTGAAAAGCTGGGTCAGTGTCAGACTGTATCTAATTGGAAACCTTTCCTCATTAATGTTCAATGTTGACTTGTATTAGTTGATGAAATTAGGACCACAGTGGAATAGATTTTATTACAGAGAATGAGCTGGTTGAGCTGTCTTCCATTTCAGTGTTATTTTAACCCCACCCCCTGTGGACTCAGTTGAAAAAGGAACCCAGCAAAGGGGAGATTCTGGTGAGGCAGGATTAAGAGGAAATAGAATAAAAAATGTCAATTCTGCTCAGGAAATTGAAACCATGTGGATATTTATGCCACATTTATTTCAGCAAATCTTTTGTAAAAATACTGCTTTATAGCTCATCGGGGGTTATTCTGTGGGCTTGGGTCAGGAATAGATGAAAAACTTTTCCCAGGTAAAAAATGGAAATGGCAAATTTGGGCTTTTTTGCTGGGTTTGAGAAAAAGCAACAATAAAATATTTTTTCCACTGGTGCAGTTACTTAAATGTTGCTATAAGAAAGAGGCAGCGTTGTCTTCAGCAAAATCCTCTGTCCCAAAACATCCATTTTGTTGCTTTTCTGCCTTTTGTAAATTGTTTTTAATTAAAAGGAAAAGCAACATTTTAACAAGTTCAGTTTAACCCTGCATAAATGTAAGGACTAGTTTTACAATCCAGGGTATGTTGATGGACCAGACAAGTGGGTTTTGACATTTTGTATATTAGTACCCTCTGGAAATACCCTTCCTTCTAGTTGGGCGCCTCCTCCCACTTGGCAACATTGAAAGGGCAAAGTGGTTGTAAACCCCTGATAGCTCTTCATTGCCCCTAGGCTGAGAACCCCTGGACTAGAAGATCGACTAGGACTTTCCCATCTCTAAGTGCTTTGTATTTTGTTCATGAAATGCTTCAAATTTTCTGTAAGCATTTGATTGATTTGATTAAATGTGGCACTCTTGAAACTCGGTTTATATGCAGACTACTAGAGCTAAGTTGAATTCAGGGGTGGACACATACAACTTCATGATGCTCACAGACTCATTGACGAGTATAAAGTCTATGATTTATTCATAAATATACCACAGCTAGGGTCATTTCTAACTTGTACACACATTGAATAGCCTGTTGCCGCCTGCCATACTATATCTTTATATCCTCAAACCACTACTAATGACGGATGAACCTTAAAAAGTTTGGGGGTTCAGAAGTTCAGTTTGACTGATGTCAAACTTGTATGTGGAGGCTTATATAATCTTCTAAAAAATTGTCTGAACCTCTAGCAGTTGGAAAACTGAGGCTTGATCCTGCGATTGGCTGAGCACATCTAGCATTTTGCTAAACACCCGCAACTTCCATTACATTCAGTATCTCTCAGAAATTGGCCTTTTGGTCTGGAAATCTTGCCATAAACAAAAAGCATAAACATACTCTCACAAAATTTCTACTACTCATGTGGCACTTGGTCATGCCACAGCCATGAACCAAACAGCCTCTCATGCATTATCTCAGCCATTCTTATGGCCAGAACCAGATGGGAAACAGAAATTGAAATGAATGGGGGGAAAAATATCCATGTAAACTTTTTCAAACTTCAAAAATGATTCAGTACAAGTTCAGAAGGAATTTTGTGCCATTGTTTATAATTTTAACATAGTTTGTGTGTATTGAAACTATAACTTCAATTTGCAAGGGGGTTCCTGTTTGCAGCCTAGGGGGCTCTGTAGGGAAGAGTGAGATCAAATTAGTTCTGCAAGAGCACTCGTCTTGAGTACGGTGGGCTTGTGCTTCTCTGTTTTAGGGAGCAGTTTGTTTCATCTCTCTCTGGTTTGGGGTTCTTATCTGCAATTGTTTTGAATTCTAAGAAATAAAAGTAGTGTGATGTTGCAACCTTCCTGCAAAAACATTTTGTCTAACTTCTCTGTATGGAAGTGATGAACATAATAGCTTGTTTTACTTGCTTTATCCCGCTAAAGAGGTTTGCCCATCCTTAGACATTAGAAACAATGGGCCAGCTCAGTGAAGTTATGCCAATTTATATCAGCAGAGCACCTAGCCCAAGATGATTACATTGTGAAAAGATATAGAAATCTCATAGTGTGGACAGTGAGAGGATATAATTAATTAATATGGCTGGACAAAAATTTGCTGAAAAAATTTTTCAGCAAAAAATGACTTTTCTACCACAATGAAAATGTGTTTGAAAAATGAAATTACTGACCCATCCACCAAATTTCCCCCCAAATTCAGTTTTCACATAAAACAAGAAAACAAACACTAGAAAACTTCAAACAAGATAAGAAATTTTCAGTTTCAGTGTATGCCAAAAACTGCAGTTAAAAAAAACAAACAAACTTTTTTTCAAAATTACCTGCAAAAAATAAATGGGCATTTTTCAACTAGGTTCCATTAAGAAGGGAAAACAGAAAACCTGCACATTGCCCTAAGAAATGTCACCCTTATAACCTTAAAAATGTTATGTCATACATTGTAGGGACAATTTAAGAGATTATGCCTACCTACAAACCTCTACAGTGCAATTGTTTTCCCAGGGGTGAAAGTAACACATAAGACTTACCGGTATGGGGGCCTGGCGCCAGGGCCCCGGAATAGGAGGGGTCTCGGGCAGAAGGGGCAGGGCTGGGGGCTCAGCCTCCCCTAGCCATCCCATCTGTGCTGCCTGGCCCATGCCGCCCAGGGTTCCAGCGGCGATTTAAAAAGGGCCCTGGGCTCCAGCTGCTGCTGCAGTAGCAATGGTGGGGAGCCCTGGGCCCTTTTAAATTCCAGGCCCCGAGGCAGCTGCCCCTTTTATGCCCCCCCCCACCACCACACACATCAGCGGCCCTGCTGGTAGGGTCCCTACCAGCAGGGCCGCTGATGTGGGGGAGTTGGGGAGAAGGGGCAGCGATGTTAAGGTGCTGCCACAGCAGCTCTTTAAAGTTGGCTGCGTACGGGCAGTTACCGGCAGCCACTTCTTACCGGTTCACCGTACCGGCCCACTTTCACCCAGGTTAAATATCGATTGATAAAATACATTTTCCTTTGCTCATTTTTAAGATATGTACAGCTCTCTTTTCCCTGCCTGTGTGGATTTGTGCATCACAGAAGCAAGCTTGATACAATTTGCTACTTCATGTCTAATCCTAGCGCTGCTGGGCCTAAATGGCTTTTCAGATTCAGATTCTGATGTCCTGCCTTCTTTCCTCTGATGTTGTAAGAAGTCTTTGCCCCAGCTTTAGAGGACTTCTTTGGCTAAACATAAAAAGACAGAAGAAAGAAGCATACAACTTTAATCTATCCCCCCAGAGCCAAACATTTGGAGTGTGATGAGTAATTTGCATTACCAAGATAGCGTTTACAAATGAACCTTGAGACAATGAAATTTTGTGAAGCTTTCCATGTCCCACGATCATATTTAAAACAATTATGGCAGGGATGAAATTCTAAGAACAACTACTAGGTGGTGTTGGTAGAAGGGAGGAGTAGAAGATTACTCTGTAAAAGAAGATGAGAGGATTCTATCCTAGGTCAGAGCAAGTGACACATCACAACAGCAACAAAGAGAATTCTAACACCACAGTGTAAAATAACTTTCCAAAAGAGAAGGAATGACATTAACATCAACAGCGGAGACTGATTAAATTATTTAAAGGCTCTGCTTTTGACAAATGCAGGGAAGAGACACATTGGAGTGATAACTTTGCAGCCTGCAGGATCCCCAAAGGTGAAATTACTCCAGCATGCATCTGGAAACTGTTGCATTTGTTTTCTACCCACACCCAGAGGTCAACGTGGTTGGTTTGGGTCTTTCAATAATGTCTCCCTGTTTCACCTCTACAGCATTTATAAACCCTAATGACTAGGAAATGAGACATCAAATTGTAAAATGGAAATCCATTGATATCTAAACACTGGAAGTTACTGGTTAAATGCTGCATTGCTTTCCTCCCAAATTGTCATTAAACGACCTTCTGTCTGAAGCTTCAGCTGCTGTGGAAGAAAAGGTGCAGACATTTTGTTGGCACTGAACTTGAAATTCATAATGGGCACATTATTTGGCCACATTATAAAACAGCATCATTCATCTGACAGATGAAAATCTTTTAATGGGTGCTCTCTTAATTATAATAATTTGGACGAGAAGGACATCAGCTGAAACTGTAGCAAGAAGGTCACTCAGTGAGACTGGCGTCTTTGGAGTCCCTGTTCACATCAACATCAACACTCTCAATCGGCATTTTCTGTTTTGTTGGGGGTAGGTTGTGTTTGTTTTTCCCTTCTAATGTAAAAAGGGTCTGGTGAGGGCACTGAAGCAAAGGAAAAAGAGGAGGGAAATGAGTAATAGTTGGTCTATTTGTGGCATAACAATTGCGGACACTGTTGTCGGCAAAGTACAACTCTATCCATGGGTCATTGAGAGGTTAGTGAAGAAGACATACACCAATCAGAACTCTTGTAGAGAACACCTGTTTATGCGCCCAAACTAAAACTTTAGACCAGAAAGCATGCCAACTACCCATGTTTTCAATGGACCCAATCCAAACCCAGTTGATCAATGCCCTTCAACCACTGCACAACTTTGGAAATGTTTAGTTCTTTTACCTTTGTAGATCAACCCCATTTCTACTCTGAATTTCTATGTAATACCACACATTGGTGGGGTTGCATGAGGGTTAGATTAGAGCCACACAATTTGGCCCTTAAAATTTGTCTTCAAGCTTTGTTTATTTTAATGTCTAAAACAAGGTGTATGACATATTCATGTCCTGACAATGAAGATGCCAAAAACTTGTACAGCACTGAAATTAAACAGATGCTTCTGTAGCATTGTGCAAGAGGCACTCTATATTACATGCACACACAAAGCCTTTGTGAACCAACTTCCCTTATGGTGTTTTGAACACCTGGTGTTAGTCTCTTTTTGCTGATGATTGCATTGACAACAACCCACTTTTAAAATAATAACTTGCTTGGAAACTAAGGGTGACGCCTAAGTATTAGAAACTATTTGGCAAATTCTTGAAAATAATGAATCCTTTTCTAGAAATCAGGGCAGGTTTGTCAACAATTTATAAACAGAAAATATGGTTACACTTGTCAGATGTCTTACTCATAACTAGCAATTCAATCAGCATGATCAGCTATCTGTTTTGGGGTCCTAGTTCACGACCAGTCTCTTATTATGCTGACTTATTGCTAGTCTTGGCCCATAAGGCTCCAGTTGTGGATTTTTATTTATTATTAAAGCCCTTACAGCTCCCTTTCCAGAAAAAAGTTATGTATTCTGCTTCTCTAGAATTATTTTATTTAACAAGGCGCTGCTGTCATTTAAATTGCCATTGCTCTGTCTCTGAGTTCACAAGATCAGGACTCTGTCAGCTTGATAAAGATGACAGAACAGATAAAGGGGCAAGATGGCAAACACTAAAGAGAAAGGCTGTCTCCAAAGTAGCATATGTAGAAGCCACAGACAAAAAGACCCAAACAGCCAGGTGGGTTACTGAACTGCCTTCTTGCTTCATTAGAATACGTACCTATCAAGCCTGTGCAATAGGTCACATTGTGCGAACATGGCTGCAAATAAACATACCTGTAGAAGTGTTGCAAGATCAAAGCTTCTCTCCCTCTTTTTGCTTATCCTTTTAAAAACAAAACACAAACCTAACTTTGATCTATGTCTAAAGCATAAATCCTGTTTCAGTAAGGGAGTGCTATCAGCTCATTCTGCTCCCGAGCAAAGATAACAGAAGATAATTGTTCCATGTCTCAGCAAAGAACTCTTTATCAAGGGATTAATAAATTATTAAAAGGGAAAAAAGGGGCCCCCAAAAAATAAAAAAAAAAAAAAAAAAAAAGTGGGGGGTGGGGCAAGAATGAATGTATGTTTGGGATCTAGCAACACCAGAGGAATAGCTATTAGAAAATGAGCTGTAGTTTCAGACTAAGGGATCACAACATCATGGTAGTAGGACTTTGGTTTGGGGAATATTTACCAAAAACAATCATATGTTCCATTTAGCACTGAAGAGAACATTTTAAGATCAAGTCTGGAGCTAAACCGCTAGGAGCTGGTTCACAATATCTTATCTTACTCAGCTTTCTTTCTGAGCCAATTATCTGGGACAACTTGGCTGGGATTCAGGCTGTGTTTGTGCAAAAATAAAACATATATACTCGAGTCTTGGGATTAAACAAAAATAATATACAAAAGACTCAAATCTATAAAAACAAATGCGGACTTTTTCCCTCTCCTCAAACGAAAAGTCCCTAATGGCCTATCAGACCCAATCGCAACAATGTTGTGATGGCGTGTGCTTGCCATTTTTACATCCATAAACACGTATCATCCCCTCATCTGCTTTTCCTAATTTCACAGGAAACAGGAGTCTATCTGCATGGCCCTTTCATGGCTCATAAAGGCGCAGCTGCTATAAATCAAAGAAGTGATGGCATTACTGAAGGGAGAGAGGGCTGCACGTAGCATTTTTCCTGACCTCTTTGTGAAAGAGTCAAGTCTACAGTTTAATGAAATGAAATCTCTTCCGAGGGAATATGAATGAGGTTGCCTCTGGAGCACTGTTCTGGGGAAATGATTTCAGCTGGCCTCTGAGAAGATTTACACCTAGGTCTCCAGTGTCAGAAGCTAAGGCAGGCTGCATTTACTACCTGGAGACCTTTGAAGAAAGTCACTCCTTATCTTAAAGCCAATAGCAGCCTGTGAAATTGCTTGAAGTAAAAACATTTCAGAGACAGAGAGAGATATAAACGAACTAAACAAGAGCACAAGACGACTGTGGCTCTTTGGAAATAAGAATGTTATCCTACATAGGAATTTCCTA
Source organism: Trachemys scripta elegans (assembly GCF_013100865.1). Taxonomy (NCBI): domain Eukaryota; kingdom Metazoa; phylum Chordata; order Testudines; family Emydidae; genus Trachemys; species Trachemys scripta. The sequence continues at coordinate 106,623,383 of NC_048303.1, forward strand.
AACATAAAGGGGGAGAAAGGATTAAAGTTATTATCCACACAATCAGGGCAGAGTAATACGATGAGTTAATTACTACTACTACTAATTAGTATTACCATAGTGCCTAAAAAGCCCTTGCTAGATGCTGTACACACCCGGAACAACAAGACGGTCCCTGTCCCAAACGGCTTACAATCGAAGTATAAGACAAGAGACAAACACTTGGATACAGACAGACAGGGCAGTACAAGGGAACAATATGACACTACTGGTCAGGGTGATTGACAGAAGTCTCAGCACACCAGCAGCCTAATTGTAAATTTTTTTTGCAGGCTTCATGGAAAAGGAAAGTTTTAATGAGTGATTCGAAGGAGGAGAATGAATCCCGTTTGCACATGTTTGTGAGGAACTCCTCCCAAGTGTAAGGGGCAGCACAGGAGAAAGCACAAAAGTACTTGTTAAATTTTCAGACAAGTGGGTGATAGAGGCTGGCATCACAGGCCTATCAGAAGTGAAAATTAACATCTCAGCAATGAATGGAGAGATGATAGAGTGAGGATTGGCCATGGAGAGCCCTGAAAGTGAAGGCAAGTAGCTTATATTTGATGCAGTAGAGAAGTAGGAGCCAGTGAAGGGATGAAAACGTGAAAGGTGACATGGTTGAAGCAACTGGCTAGGAAAATGTGTTGAGAGACATGGGTTCAAATCCTGCATTAGACCACAAATGAGACTAAATTTGGGGTTGTCTTTATCCCAGAGTTCTCAGCCTAAGAGTTGTGCCCACTGCTCTCTCTGTATTGCTAAATGGAAGGAGGTCCAAGACAGATGGAAGAGTCCTTGCATGGAAAAGGTTAAAAGCCACTATTTGATCCTATTCTCTAATTTATATTTATCCTTAATACAATGCTGACTTAGCATTCTTAGTAGGGAGTCAGTGGAATAGTAAGGGGCACTTCAGGCCAGGACTGACGTATAGAGAGATCTGCATGGGGAAGCTAACACAATAGCCTGCCACACTGGCATGAGCACAAACTTGCACTGCAATATTTTTTTGTTAGTAGCAACAACCTATGACCAGAAAAGAAAGCCATTAATCTTCCACAAGTAGAGATTACAGAGACCCAGAACACCATCATTGGGTGAATGTAAGACTGTCTTTAATTCCTGTTTAAATAGACTCTTACCACCTTGCTATATGCCCTCTAGTGGTCAGCCTGAAGAGTGGCTCTAAACCTGCACAACTAGCGCCACACCATCAAACGCTGTGATAGCAAACACCCAGAATTATGTTAAAAATACAGCCGATCAAGTTATTTGTTGCAAATAAATTATCAGTCCAATTTTGGTATTTTTCCCCTCAAATTATTCACACCCAAAGAGTTCATTGTCCAAAAAGCTCCACAGATTGAATAAATTCAGCAAATAATTTATTCAACAAATGTACAACATCAATCAGCATAGAAATTACTCTCATTTTTCCCCCATTATTCAATTAGCCTTAATTAGAAAGGCAGAAAAACCAGGCTCAGAGGTACATTACTTCAATGCACAACAGCCCTTTCACCTTTGGAGATCAAGCTTCAAGTTATTTCTTCAAATCTTTGAGCAAAGTAATTTAGCTAGATCGCTCTATTCCAGTTTCCTTATAGCTAGCGTTCCATACACAAACATACACTTACATTATTACAAGCATTCATTTGGGTAGTAGCCTTAAAAATGTTAAAACACTAACAGTTAAATTGTAGCCCAAATCAAAATTTTACCACTGGGACACGTAAACCTCTGAATATAGGGATTTATAATGGAAATGCTGACAAGCCCCTGAACTATAATAGACTGAGAATCACCTATTCTTCTGTGGTACCGTAAATGTCCTGAATTTCTCATTGGAGAACAAGGCAGAAAGGTCAATAATTATGCAAAATGAATAACGGGTTTAGAGCAATCACTACATCCAGCTGCTGCAAAGTATTCTCTAAATCTGTCTGCCAGGTGTCTGCCTGTTTTCCCTGTAGATATAGCCAGCCCTTTCCAGAAAATAATGCAGTAAATGATATTCCTAGATATCCAGGAAAATGCTTAGCAACATGGGTGAAATCCAAAGGGCCCTAGATACAGGTACTAGGAACTATGTTTACTTTGTATGGCTGGTTGGTTCAGTCAGTGAATAGGTTTTTGTATAAATAGAGCTGGATGAAAACCACATGAAAATCCTGCATATAATTACTTGAAAAAGAGTGATAAAGAATTTGTTTGGGTCATGTTCTCCCCCCTTGTGTGTTCACTTGAACATTCAAATGTTTGAGTTTTACTGCCAAACGTTTTTGGAAAGTGAATTCTAGTCACATGCACAAATTTTGCAGAGACCAAATTTTGAACTCTCAGTCACTCTAGAAATGCATTCACACTCTCCCAGTCAGAGAACAGAAATAATACCATGTGACTTACCTGACCAATAACACAGCATGAATATTGAATATTCAGTATTCCATTCACAATGCATTCATTGCTTAGAAAGCTCACCAGAAAAATATTCCATCGAAATACAAATATATCTGAGAAAACTGATCTATTCAGGGATATTCTGTGATCAGAAGAAGCTAATGCTAAGGTTATAGGCTAAATTACAGCTTCATAGAAATTCCATCCCATGTAACCTCCAACCAGTGAACCGGGCAAATTAGATATTATAAAAATTCTCCTTTTCTAGCAATTAACCATCCTCATATTTCTTCACTTTTCATTGTGAATTATTGGCTTTATTCTATTTAAAAAAAAGTGAGAGACCACAGGCAAAGCCAAACATATTGCAGACAGGTGCTGCTATGGCAGATTCCCTCAGAGCTTTGTCAAAGCTCCTCAGCTCTAAACTGAAACATCACATCCTGATATTCAAAACTGAGGCTTCTTTCTAACAGTCCTCAACTGTGGCACATTATGTGGTGGGTTCTGTGATGTGGATTCTAGAAATGTCACCAAACTGATGCTCAACTCTGTTCTGACCTTATCTGGAATTCAGCACTGCTATTCAGAAATGAAATGAAGCAATTGGTAGAGCACAAAGCAACTGGATTGCACAGTCCTTTAACTGAGAGAAATAAAGCTGTGAAGGATGCATAGAAATATCACAGCAGGTTTGAATGGGAAGGGGTTGATTTATTGTACAAGAGTCACAGCTTTGTAAAAGTGTAAAATAAAATAGATGGGAGATGTATATCCATCCATTCTCCCTGCACTTCCTTCCCCTGACTACAGAGATGCTGGTGAGGGTAAAAGTTGGTTAGTTCTCCTGCTGCCACTTGGACAGCATAGAGGCCACTGAATGCATTATATGCCTCCATGATGTTCTGTCCTGAGCCAAAACTGGTGCACTACAGAGTAGGATGCCTGTGAGGGACAAATGTCTGTTGACATCATCCAAAGATTGTGTTTTAAGTCTCCTGGGGGGGGGGGATCTTTTCCTTCCTGCTTTCACTGTGTCAAACTCAAAGATAATTCTCACAGCGAAGTCAGAGCAGACTTTACAGACCATTGAACAACCATTTGAGAGAGTAGGACCTGTTTAGGTAGTAAGTGGATCTCTTCATTTGACTTGAATTTGTAACATTAGAAGCTTTTGATCATTTGGAAATGCTTCATCTGAATTGTGTCCTACTTCCTTTCCATGTTGATAGTGAGGGGCCCTGGTTCAGTTCTATAGGTCAGAACACTGACCACTGAAGCATAATATGTCCTCAAAAAACTTTGTTTCTCTACTTATCAGGGTATTTGGTTTGCAAAAGACTTTCTTGATGAGTTGCCCCATTACTGATGATACTTTGGCAATGAGGTCTTCAAGTTCTTTCTTGATGCCGCCCATGTTATCAACAGAGCCGAGGCAGGTGAAATCACTGACAAACTCGACTGTGGGGTTACTAGATGCTAGAATCTACAACTTGTTCAAGATCACTGACCAGAAGTATTTTGGTTTTACCTCAATTGATTTTCAGGCCAAGCTTTGCTGCTGAGTTCTCCAGAGCTTTAAGCGCCACATCGAGCTCATCCATTGAATTGACAACTAGCACTATGTCATTGGCAAAATGGATGTCAGTGAGGTTGAGGTCATCATCAAGATGAATGTTCTTATCAACACAGATCAAGAGCCCCATTCACATTGCATTTGTATCTATCAAGGCCACATTTGACTGTGTTGACAGGGCATCATTCTGGTTCATCTTGAAACTCGCAGGCCTCTCTTACAAGCTCTGTAGGATGTTCCAGGAGTTCCTGTAAATGGGAAAAGAACCACCTTCTTCCAAATTAGGTCAGACTTTTGACAAAGGATGCATTGCTACCCCAGAATACTTCAGTGGTGGGGAAGGCATCTAAGAAAACAGCTCTCTGGGTTTTGGGGACAGGAGGTCTGAGAAATCCATTGCCTTTCGAATTATGGGCAAAAAAAGAAGAGATGAAAGATGACATAATGGAGGAATCAGGGTATAGAAGAGTAAACTAGGATGGTCCTGCTAAGAGTAAGGAAAGTGACCACCTTCCATGAAAAAAAATTAGTAGTAGTGTAACAGAAGGCTTACACATAAGCCTATGTACTATATTGAGGGATGCCTGGCTAATACACTGTATAGATACAAACATAGATAAGACCCTATCTCTAAGCAGAAAAACATGCAACTTAGTGAATTTAAAATCCTTTCACTTAGAAGTCTTGGTTCATTCGTTTGGGTCACAAATGAAAGCGAGTTTCATGGAGTCATCTGGGTCCCTAATGGAAGTTTTCCTCCCAACACTCAAAAAAATGATTTATCAGAACAGTACAAGTATCTGTCTTTGTTCAAGAACAAGAGAGGCCTTAGACTGCAGGAACATTCTTGTGAGTATTTAGGGGCACTAAAAGACCTTTCTGGGAATCTTGCAAAGCGCTTCTGTTTATTGCACTCTGTCTCAGGCCATTGCATTGACTCTCCACTTCTTTGAGCGCCAGATTAACCATGACCATTACTCATAAAAATTATCCTTAAAATGTTCATGACATGGGAATTGGAGGAGCAGTGTTGAGGAGAAAAACTAAGCAAGGGTGATGTTGGCTTCTTTCCCTTATAAATAAAAAAGAACTACAAAAAATGCACTGCAATTACAACAGAAAACACACTCTGAGGTGACATTTTGGCTGTGTGGCTTTCCTCTGGCTTTGTGACAATGAGAACGAGCTTAGCAGCAGATGGTTTTATTTTTCCATAGCCAGAAAAAAGGTCTCACAGCTAAAATGTCACAACCTCTCTTATTTCAATTTCCAGTACGTATTCAAAAGCTAAGGCTGACATTTGGTCCTAAACTCTCATATTGGTATGGAAACAACAAAGAAAAAGCACAAAGGTATGAGGAGTTAAGGACGGAGTCTCTCTTCAGACTTACCTCTGTTGTTCATGGATTTTGTCTGGTCATAACTGTTATTGGGCCTTGGACCACTCAGGACCTTAGGGTTTATGTTGTTCAGGCCGACTGCAGTCAGTTTCTTTGCAGCATCTTTTGGGAAGGAGCACTGCAGGTCCCTTGTCTTTGACCACATCCTTAGATGCCCTCTACAGCTCTGTCAGCCTCCTCTGAAGTCAATGCTAAAATTTCCCTCCCTCAAGAGTCTCCTAAAGTGCGTGTGTGCCACACTAAACAGAACCTGAGCTGTGCTCGAACAAGCTAAAAACCAAGCGTACAAAGGTGGTTTACAGCCATCTAATCCTGACGCTCTTCTTAGCTAACATTATTCCCTGGCATAAAACAGAGCAGCCTTAGGACTTTTTACTTACTCTTCTTACTACTACTATTTTGGCAGCTTACAATTTGAATCCTATTTGCAAGATGGATTTTACTTTCTCCATAATTGCCACTTATGTCGCTTACTAGTTGCCTTGATTTTGCAGAAAGAATATGGAGACCATTTATTTAATTCCTATTTTATGTGCACGAGTGCAGTGAGATCACCTCATTTAGACACTGCTTTGGAAGCCTAAGTGAGACTGGCCCCCCTACTCAAGCTGAGCCTTATAATAGTATAATACAGATACAGTGCCTATAGTAAATTAAATATCATCCATCTTACACATTGGTATTAAAATTAGTGAAAGGCATATGATTTGGCAAGGGCCCTGGCTAAACCAACACATTCTCAAATTGACTAAAGGTCCAGATTTGCTCCCATTTGGAGCAGGATTGTGCCCAATATGAAGTATTATCATAAATAAATTATAATTATGTTTAGGTTTGGTATACTTCTCTCTAACCAGGAGGGAAGTGGCTAGTGGGAATAGGTACAGCAGGATCAGTCCAGAGCAGTCCTTCTCTGCTATTGGGAATGAAAGGAAAAGAGAATGTAATCTTCATGTGTAAATTCAGACACCCAGAACAGTTTTTAAATATGGTGATCTCATCATACTAATGTATATTAACCAGGAAGGAAATAAACACAATTGACATGTGGTCAGGTGGATTTTTCTTCAATATTAGAAGCATTCACTCAGAGACTGAGATGTTACAATCTGACAGTTTATGGATGAGTTATAAATTATTGGAGATAAGGATTTAAGCAATGCTAAGACCAAATAATGCCACCAAAATAAACACCAGGTTTTTTAAATTGCAATCAGTTATATTCTGCATGCAATAGCCCTGATTCCCCACTCTCTTCCAGATTTACACCAGTGTAAAATTAGTGTAACTGTGTAGAGAATTAGGCCTCACATTAGTATTTTATTTTATCTTTATTTAGTGTTATTCAAAATAAAAAAGGTTGAGTAAAGATCAAAAGTAATGAGGGATAGAAGTGAGAGGAGGGGGACATTAAAAATTCTGGTAAATCAGAATGTAAGTGCAAGGACAGAGAGAGACAGACCAGATAATTTCCCCCAGTGTGCTTGCACATCACAAGAAGTATGGTTTTAACCAGGCAATCTCACTACCTATTACTTTGTTTGTTGCCTCTCCCCCTCTTTCAATGGGGATTTGGTTTATTCCTGTTCTATTACAGCCTCCCACTTCAAGATAAGTACTTAAGTCTTACTGTCTAACCTTAGAATGCAACTGGGCACAGGGATGAGGCCCAGTAAAAGTTACACACACCACATGTCAGGCTTTTATCATGTTTTCCATTGTGCTTTGTGATGGAGAAAGGAACAAATTAAAAAAGGAAAGGAAACCTGCTGTCAAGGTCACTGGCGTTTTCCTAGTGCAGGATTGCCATAGGGGAAATTATTTTAATTTACAAATTTGCAGAGATAAAAAAAATCCCACGCTGTGAAAACCACAATATTCACAGGAGCATGTGGCGCTGCTGAGTTCCACCATATGACAAAACAAATTGAAATCTCACATTTGCTAGACCTTTTCTTAGGGGGGCGGGGGAAATCGTATAAAGAGTTATAATGTGGTTAATGGTATTGCAGGGCTGATCTCACTCATTTTACAATTCTGTTTTATCCACAGGTTATCATACTAATTAACTACAGCTGAATATTTATCATCTTAATGGAGGGCTTGTGTGTTTCCTTTTACTTCAGTTCTAAAGCTTCCAGTTCGGTGGTCTAAAACCGCAATAAGAATCAATCTCACAAAACAGATGAAACAAGATAATAAGATTTTAAATAAATTACCTTGATAGAAGCACAGCAACAAAAGAAAAAAAAATAGCGTTATTGAATTTTCCAGTTCAGTTCTCAGATCCACGGAAGTGGCAAAAAATTTAAAAAAAAAAAAAAATCCAAAAAAACCCCCCCAAGAGACAGAAGAATCACAGCAGGTGCAAAATACTCTTTTTTGTTTTATTATACTTGGGCCCTACACGATGTAACTAGCCCAATATTTGTATTTTAGCTGGAACCACTGGAAAAGTTTAACATGATCAGTTTAATTAGCAGCAATGGGCCGTCAGCAGGAAAGGCCAAGAACTCTCTCTCACTATTTGTTAGTGAGATACTCATGTGAAAAGCTGGAGATGAAAGGTGGATGAATCCTGCAAAAACATTTCTGCAAATATTTCTTTCATACATTTCTGTCATATTTTAACTGACTGCACTTTTACAGTGCTCAGTTTCCATTAATATTCTGGCAGATACATTTACTTGTGGATTCTTCACAGAAGGAACACAGAAGCAGATATGGCAGAACACTCATAAAAAGTTAATATCAAGCTCATAGTAGCAAGTATTTGCAATCAAAATATCATTACAAATTACATTCAGCCAATCAGGGGACAGAATCATACACGCACCTCCGGTTGTGTCCAATCAAAAGAAACCAATTTTCGAATCAAGCTCCACATGAATCATCATCATCATCATATGAATTTATTTGCAAAAATGCATAGTAATAGAGTTGCAGAGATTTCTGAATTCATTTCTCTAGGCCCTGTAGCCTTTAGGGAAATTTCATCTTTCATTTGAGGGAAATTTTTCCACAAAAATTGTGATTTTTCAAAAGTTTTAAGAACTCAAACAGGTAACTGTTACTAAGCTAACTTCATTACTAATATTTCACCCTGCTCTATAAAGTGTATTCACTTTGCAGTTTTACTGAAAGAGAAGAACAGTGTAAAAGAAACCAAAGCATACCCACGTGTGTACACACACACACACACACAGAGAGAGCTAATGCTTGTCTTTTCAGCTGCTTAGTGAGCCAATGCTGAATTCTTTCACTTGATAGAAATATTATCAATTGAGTTGATAGCTTCATTCTTTACAGGTTTGAGAGATACCTGGAACAGCAAAAAAAAAGCTATATGGTATATTGCAACCTAAAGCACATAAGCCACAGATTCATTCTCACCTCATGACATCTGCAATCTTTAAGGAAGGCAGTTTGTAAAGTGAGAGAAAACAGTGTAGGTCTGAAAGCCCTCTGCCCACTGCCACTTGCTCTTTGAGCCACCTCTTTAAAAAAAAAAATGCAAGTGTTATGAATAGTCTAGTAATAAAAAAAAAAAAAAAGACAAATAATAGAAGCCGTGTACTAACAAAAAATCCCAAATGCTCTAGTTCAGCAGAAGGTTGGAACCATTCCCTAAAATTCTCGATTTTTACCATTTTGCAAAGGCCAAAAGCGGATTTACTTGAGGGTTAAACATACCTGATATATTTTGAACTGCATTGCTTTTGCTAAACTCAGATTCTTTTTTTGGATTACATTTTCCAGGACAGGGAATGGGGTATTTTCAGGTGACTTTTTTTCATTTGTTTTAATATAATCTATCTTTTGTAAAGGGAGGTGGTTTCAAGGTCAGTTGGACACTTTCAAAACTGCAGTAATCCAGTAATCGTAAAGATGAGAGGGAGGAGAAAGAAATTGCCTCATCAGGATGTTTAATAGGACCTTAGATCTCATTGGTCACTTTCAGTCAATCCCATCAATTCTTTCTGGAAGGAGCATCCAGTTGTATCCACATACACCAACAAAAAGGTAAACTTTAATATATGTGAACTGATCCCTTTTGGCTAATAGTTTAGATAAATATCAAAGAAATGTTTAACTCACTCAGAATGACACCTGGCCAATCAAGACCTTTAGGACTGGGGAAATCACATGATAGACATGGGACTGCCAGAGTATATGGCCTGATGAATTATGATGTATAAAACAACAAAAGGAAGGACAGGATGAGGGCAAAATCATAAACGCTTGCTTCGACTATTTAGAGTATAGATCCCTGGAAAGGATATAATGCATTATTGGATTTGGACAGTATTCACTTAACTGAAATCAGAGATAACATTTTCCACTTTGACCTATGGAATTATTTACTTGTATATAATTTCTTAGTTTTACATAACTACAAAGGGAAACCAATAAAAATAATGTTTTGTTGGAGATGTCAGCTAAAATTAGTCATCAAACAAGCTCTTATTGATTCTGGGGCCTTGCCATGGTCAGAGAGAAGTATATATATGTATTATGCCCATTATTTTGGATCCCTCAATGGGATTACCACATTACCTGCTGCTGTGGGTGTGGTGGTGGTGGTGGGGAGATGAAGCAAGTCAGAGCTGGTCTCCTTATGAGCACAGATGAGGTCTTCATTAAGGAATATATGTGGAGGACATATACATACGGCAGATGCACTAGTGTGAAATGCAAGAGGAGTTTTGGGTTCCCCTCTCTTGCAGATCTCCCAGTTTTAGGGAGATTATAAACTCAGAGTCATATAGAAAGGGACACATTTGGTAGTATCGATTTACCATGGTAGTGTAGACCAGCCCTCAGTATCAGGACAGAAGAATATTTGAACAACACATGCTTTGTATACTGTCATCATAGAGAAGTTCAATGAAAGGATCTTAAAAGTGCACATTAATCTCTTTTTAGATTTAAGAGAAAAGGACCAAAAAAAGTTAGCTTGCTTTTCATTCAACAGGCTTAAGCTTAGAAGATACTGAATGGTCTCATCTCCCATGGGGCTGGTTTAGCATGTTGCAGCATCAGGCTCTAATTGCCTGGTTACATTATTTAATTAACTCTGAGAAAACTCTTTTAGGGGATGCAGCAAGGGACATTTAACCAAACTTCCCTCCATGAGAAAACATTGGCTGACATAAGATGAGAGGGAGGAGAAAGAAATTGCCTCATCAGAAATTGTACTGATGACATCATGCAACGTGATGGAGACTCAATGCAATATTTAATTTGCATACATTCTCTTTCAACCTATTTTTAGATATATTTAAAAAAATTGAACTACAACTTGTGTCCCTAGAAACCCACTTTTGAAAATGATTGTTCCCCATTCTTATTACACACAAACTTCTGCTTTCTTTCCAACTATTTCTCATCAATTGCTGCCAATGAGGAAGAGGAGGAGAGCTGATGGTGATGTAACACTGTAAATATTACCCAGGAAGGGGTCAATTTGATTCAAGTGTCTTCTCAGGAGAGTAGTAACAGACAGTTTAACCAGTAGAATTACATTTAGCTGGCTCTACAAATATGAAAATGTATGAGATGGTACGAAATTTAAGGTGATCCTACTTCTGAAACAGCACACAGGGAGGGAAAACAAAAAGCCACTGACAACCAAAATGCTCCTTCAAGTGAGCCTCAGAGCACAGAAGGATTTGGTACCATATATCAGGCTTCTGTATATTAGGCATATAGGATTTTCAGGCAGTGCTAAGTAACTGCATTAACTGTGAACATCAGTTAACACATATTTAAACAGGTTCAGATCATCAAGTCTTTATGAAAACTCCCCAAAATGCTGTTTTTGATTCAAAACGGGGGGGTGGGGGAGGTACTGCAGCAATGCCATTTACTATTTCACTGAGCAGCTTCACAACTCAATCCAAACATTTAAAAATCATTTCGGTTGGCGGGGGGTGGGGGGAGTTTTTAGCCAACCGTGTAATGTTTTTGGCATATCAAGACCTTGGAAATGGTTTATTACTTGAGACCTAATAAAACAAACATGGCCTCATAGCACCCACGAAAGCTACCATAGGAAGTTAGACAAGTCCAGGGTGAATAGTTATCCTACACTGAAATTCATGCAGGCATGAGAACCTGGGTAATCTGAAAGTTTGCATGGCTGCGGCTTTTTGGTACCTCATAACACGTCTGCTAAATGTTAATATCCAACATATGGGTCTTATTTGAAAGATTTTTTGATTGCAACGTTAAATAGAGTCATAACTGGCCAGGCCAACCAAGCAGGAAACACCTTATCTCCCTTTTGAAAGTAGTAATACAACACAGCAGTATTTTACCACTTCCCTCATACAAACTTCGTCTCCTATTCTTCACTGTAGAATAGTATCTATTCTAGGGGAGGACAGTATCCCACATACACAGGACACATTCATCGTCATCTTGGTTGAAAATCACACTCCCAAGTTCAATTCAGACATAGTCAGTTCTAGGTGGAAAGTCCCTGTGGACATGCAGAATGTCTTGAACAGCACTGCGCACACTAGGAGTTCTAGCCAATGTACCAGATATTCTGCAAACATTTATTAAAAAAATTGAAAACCCTTCCACTTGCAAAAACAAACTATTCCTCATCCAGCCACTCCAGACCCCCAGAAAAAAAACACAAGCCTCCCTACATGTTCTGAAGGTAACCAAATTCAGCCTTTGGTAAAGCAAGAATGCGTGAATGTTACAAAGTTGAAAACCACTCAGAACTGCCACCAGCCTTCTCTGCTTAACTCAAGAGGATGTTGGCATGAGTGTCTCAGTTGTTCATTACTCCTATGATATCCCACAAGGAGAGTAGCTTTCACTCAGGTAGCCAAAACACACACAAAAATTATTTAGGATTTTAATCAGTGAAAATCAGTATCTTCAGCTTCAACTGGAAATCTTTTGGAAGCCATTTTTGATAGGTAGATGGGATCCAACAGAAGAATGATCACATGGCAAAATATATCTTTTCTTACTAACAGTAGCATAACAGTCCTTTCTTTCACTGTTGGTCTTAGATGTTGCAATCATCCACAAGCAAACAAGGGGTTAAACGGCACCCTGGCCAGTGAGTCGCTGGATAGGTTTTGTCTTATATGTTTCTCTTGTGCAGCCAAAAGCAGAAAAAAAAGCTATCATGCTACAGGAGACTGTGATTCTTCAGCCATGACTAGAGGCCAGATTTGACAAGTTTTGACAAATACAGTGTTCCGGAGGATAAAGCACGTCACTGAGATATACCAGTGCTGTACTAATCTCAAATTGTGTTCTGGACCCTTAGAAGCCGTTTAAATTAGAGCAGCCTGAGGGTTCCTCTACATTCTTCTGTGGGGACCAGCCATGCACACAATAACCTTAGGATAAGGGTGAGCTTTATGCCACCTTTGCATGCCTTTTCCTATCCTGCACTGTGTGCAGAGTGGCCGGACCCCATAGTTTGGCCCAGTAGTCCTAGAAATAGTGTTCTGTGGTGAAGAATGTGTTTTAATAATTTGGACAAAGACCTGCCAATTTCTTCCCTTATTGTAAAATTTCTGGCAAACTGTACTTCACAGGAAAAGTTTTTGTTATAAAACAAAAGAGTAAAAGACTGTAGTGTAAATATAATTTCCTAAAAGTGTTCTGTGATTTTGCTACCCTTATTTTTCCTTTCTGGGTCTATTGTTTATTGGCCATTAGAACCAAATATGAAGGGTGGCCTTTATTACTTCACGCAAGAAGATATTTCAAGATGTGCAGTATAAATCCTCTGTTCCTTCTCTACTGCAGCTCAGTCATCTGAATGATAAATAAGCTTATGCTGGTATTAGGGTTTAGCTAGCAATGAATTTCACTTTATTGCAATATTTATGAAAGCTTTTGAAAACGTGGTTAAGTGAAACCCTTACAGTGGGCTTCAGTCAATATTTCTTGAGCAGGACGATGTTAAAAGCTGTGGAGTTTAACCTTTTTTTGATACCTCACCTTCCTCTGTCTTTTCTCTTTTCTGCTATTCCATAGAGTCCAGTTCTCTATCATAATGATGGGGGGTGGAGGTTGTGTTTGCTTGCTTGCTTTCTTAGATTGTTTATCTTACAGTCAAAACTAAAACACCCAATCAGCTTTGGGAGCAGGGCCAAGAAACCTGAGTCACAATAATTACCAATTCCAGGCCGCTGCTATGTCTTTCCCATTAAATCTGTATAGCAATTATTAGTAGTGTTTTACAATAGCTGTGAGAATTGCTATTTAACCCTATCTAATTGCAGTTCTGACTCATAAGAATGAGTTTGTAAACAATTTTGTCCTTGAAGACTGTTCTATGGGTTTGGTGGGGGGGGGGGCTGTTTTCCTCAACCTTTTTCTGTCAAAATAAACTCTCAAAATGTATGAAGGGAAGATCGGGATTGAAAAGAACAAGACCTCCGTTTGAATATTCACATATAAGCACAGGCTGATGCGTTTGGGTCTGATCCTATGAGCGTTTTCTGCAAGAACCTGAGTGTTCAATAGGAGTAGAGGGTGGCTCAAAATCTTCCAGGATTGGATTAATTTTTCTGGGGGAACAGTACTGATAATCTCCCTCTTGGGAGTGTAGACTATGACTTTAGGCACAGCCTGGAGCAAGGAATGGTGCATAAGCTGCACCTGGGAGCAGTCCTGGGAGGCTTTGAGAGTCAGACACAACCTTTTGTCTCATACTAGCCTAAGCCAAAAATGCTTTCATGATCTCTTTATTCCTGTGATGGCTCAGCTGTCCTGGCCAGAAAAAAAATGGGGGTGGAGCCCAGGGTCAGTCCATTCCCTGCCCACCTGAGAGAAAGTTAGCTGGCACGTAGCCTGCTTACTCCTACATGCCTAGTTTCAAGGTACAGATACCCCACCCCACATCCTTACGTGGGCAAGTAGCCCAATTCAAAATCTAGGCTCAAGTGCCGGTTACCTATTTAACTCAATCACAATGAAGCCTGGATTGCTTTAAACCCCACTCACTGAAACCAGGGTTTGTAGACATTTAAATTCCCTTGCAGATTAAAGTGTACCCAGTTGAGTGGGATGGGCATAGCTCAGTTGCCCCCAAAAGTCTGAGAACCACTGATTCACTTGAACAGAACAGCCACATTTCAACTTGCCAAGGACAAGTACAGCCGCTTGAAGAGATTAGTAAAGAAGTTGTTCTCTCAACTTCTTTCCAACCTGAGAGGATAATGGCATCAGGATCAATAAAGTGTATGTGAGCCACCACCAGTATGAAGATGGAACTGCTGTCGGTGCTGAAACCCAGCAGGTATACAATTGGTAAATGCTTCTACACCGTCTTGAAGATACAGAGACTACATAAGAGTCAAGTATCATCGTTATTGCTAGTCAGAAAATACAAACAAAAATAAGAAATGTGGATTTAGGAGAGTAGACAGAGGATAAGATATTAGTCTAGCTCCATTGTAGAAGAAACAGAAAAGAGCACAATGGATGGCAAAGAACTAGACACTGTTAAGCACTACAGTAATTATGGAAACATATTAGTCTTTCCTTATGTTGCATCGAGTCTTCCATTTTAATGTGTGATTCACACACAAACAATTTTTCCAAAACTAAATTCATCCACTTTGAAATTCCACAAGCATGATTTTGTGCCCAGGGAGAATTTTTCTGAAAAGCTTAAGCTGAATTGGCTGACATTTCTTGGAGGGAAGAAGAATCACTAACCAAAAGGGATCTTACTTCTTGGATACATTCCTAACACAAACATTTCATAAATCAACATTATCGTATGTCCAAAAAGGCCTGGTTTACAGCCTCCTGGTGGCCTTGGTAAGGACTGGTGTTTTTGACTACCTTCACTGGAAGCGGAGATTGCAGAGGGAACCATTTGGTAACTATAAGTACACTATCAATCCCAAGTAGTGCCTAGCTCACGTGGATAAGAAACAAAAAGAAAATATTGACATCTCCATGGCCATCGCAATGCAGACATGAGTGTGGATAGACCTGATATGAAAAGCCACAACAGGGTTAGTGGCAGGAAGCAAACAACATGGAGAGCAGGAAGTTCATCTGGGGAAAGGAAGAATGTGCTAGATACTGCATAGGGATCTAATGTGGGGAAGGGAGGGAGTAAGTTGCATGAAAAGTGGAGAGAAGTTAGGGGAGGAGTATGGTCCATCTCTGTGAAACTGAGAAATTCCATAGGGACTTCTGACAAATCTAAAAAACTAAGAAATTCCAAAGCATGATTTTAATTAAGATGGATTTGAAGTTGTAAATATCTATTAAAGAAATCTATTGTTTATGGGGGAACACTGAAAAGAATATTATAACTTCCCCAGAAAGCACAAAGGTTAGAAGACCTAGAAATTCAAAGTTAAGATTACACATAAATAACAAGCATCAAAAAGTTTTAAAACCCAAACCATCTTAAATCTTCCCTCAGCCCTTTATCATCACAAAACAACTGAAAAGCAGGAAATACTCTTATTCTCAAACAGCACACATCTTAATTGGATCAAGGACTCCAAAACAATAAATGTTCCAAGCAGACTGCTTAGCCCTGTGCTACATTGATTATGCATTACTGTAGCATTTAGCTACTGTGGTCCTTATAAGGCATAAGGAGGATAGAATCCAGCTCACTCTTTCTTAGGTGAGTTGAATCTGCAGAACTAACAAAAGTAAACAGCATCCAGATAAAACGTCAAAACTAGGATCAGATACAACCTGCCCTTCTGTTTTATACCCAAAGGCTTCCGGGAGCCTTAATGAAAATTAATATAATTATAAGATAAACAGACAAGGGGATATATTCTGAAATAGTTAATCACCAAATATGGAGCAGCTAAAAAAAGAAAAAGAACCATTACAATCTGTGCTCCTACTCCTGCAGAACTTAAAAGATTAAAGCAGCTCTAAAATAAGGCGAGAACAAAAAGTATCTTTGATCTTGCCAGAAAGGGATCATGGTGGATTATCCCGGCAGATATAATTCTGGATGTACATGATCTTGTTGAAAAAGGCCCTGCCTCCCACTCTTCCAAAATTACATTTTGGGACCTTCTTGAGGTCCAGTCATCACAATTTGTTGGGTAGCAGCCAGTAATGCCAACACACGCCTTCACCTTGGAGAATTTCACTGCAGAGTGAGGCAGTAATATGGTAGAACACTTATGCACTTGTGCTATCTTATGCAAAAGCTAGCTGAGTGTGAGCAGTAAGTAATTTTCTGGACTATAAAACAGCATGAAACAAATAACTTACCACTACTACCGACGAGAACCGCCACCCCTAGCTGATAACTGGGAGCAGACACCGAAACTAAAGTTTTGCCTACATTCTTCCATTCCCTAATCCTACAGAGATGAATGGCAGAAGGATGGAGGACATCTTGCTTATTACTATTAAAAACCCACAAAATAGTGATTTTATATATTTTAAAGGCTGTTCTACACCAAAAACCTACAACACAGTCTACATACACATTTAACCTTTGCTCTGAGCCATCAGTATAACCTATGCTTAAAAAGAGTTGATGGGGAGGGCTCCCCTGTACATTGCACATTTGTTTTACCATTGACTTCAATGGGTTTCAGATCCGGCCCTTGCGGTTTCTAAAATTTGCTCTCTAATATAGCAGAGATACTCTTGACTGCTAGTGCCAGGCAAAACTGTCTGTAGATACTGGGCATTTCTTATGCTGTGCTCTCTCAAATTCTTGAGAACTGACTCGAAATGCAAGCCAAAACCCATCTCAAGTGAAGTGCAATAAAAAGAGATACAAAGTAAAAATGGTTACATATTAATGAGCAGTGGAATCATTTGGTATGCAAGTGAGCATACAAGTATTACTGATAACAGTAAGAATGAGATAATTATATAGCTGAAAAGATAGTAACTATCTCATATTATGATATTATAAAGTGAAGCTTTTCTCTCTCTCTCGGTCTTTCCCCCAAAGGAATATAGAAAGTGGAACTCATCAGTTAAGGACCAAATAAAAAGCACGTGAAGTGACTAGCCTGCCATTTATTACATCTCCCTCTTGTGGTAATTAGAGTGACTTCATGTTCAGTGCAGTGGGTAATTGAAGTAAAATAGTAAGAGTGCACACTAAAAAACAAGAAAAAAACATGGTTCATATGATTTTTGATTAATTTCACTAATGATTTTTAACCATGTTCTTGACCTGGCCCTTTAGTAATGTATTCCTTACAATCAAATGACTAACAATTGTTGTTCTCCACTCTCCCTGGGTGTCTTTTTTTGTTTAATGATATTTGGCAATTACTGGGTTTTAAATAAAGGTGGTAGGTAGGGCAAGACTGAAAGAATAAAACATCTTGTTATTTAAGCTGCTTTCCAACAGCTTGTTGTAGTACTCTGGAGTCCACTTAAAAAGCACCTGTTGAAGAAATAGCCCTGTTAAAACAATTAATTTCTCTGATCCAAACTAAAATACATTCTGAAACACAACTGACTAGCCAATAAAGGAATAAGTATGTTAAAAGAGTAAATTTCCAATAAATCAGAAGCCATAGCAGAACAAAAAATTGAACTGTTAAATGAGTGTGGACCAAACACAGTAGTATAAAATTCATAATATAGTAAACTAAGCTCAATAATCAACATTTGTTGAAACATACGTAACCTTCCTGCTCATAAAAAGTATTAACAGATTTGTATTGTACAAACAGGATACATAAATTATACTACCTTATATGGGAAGGTCTGCAGAAAACAATTCTCAAGGGGCACAGTGGATCTCTGTGTGCCTATCGAGAGTAAGAATGGTCTATTTAAACACTGGAAAAACAAAGATGCTCCATCTGAGAAAGACGTATTACAGCGATGGTCAAGACAATGTTTCTTTAACAAGTTGCCTACGGAATGGAGAAAAGGCTGAGTGATTTGGAAGAATACTGTGGGCCACATATAAATGTAAATTTTTAAGTCCAAGTAACAGCAGAAATGTAGGTTGCCAGCGTAAGAGGGCAACAGCATCGAGAACAATAGGATAAAGACAATGAATCAGCATGGATGGAAACAGCTCTAGGTGCAATAAGCACACATTTTCTCTTCAGTGGGGCCTAGAGGTTGTTAGGCATTAAAGTGACTTGTGCATATATTCTGTGCAGCTGTGAGGGCATAATGAGCATCCACAGCATTTTTGGCTGTATTGTTCATTTTCAAAATGCTGGCATCTTGTACATTTCAACAAACAAACCACAAATAATTTCCCATGCTAGCGTTGGCTAAGCTCCTTATATAGCTGGGGAGAGGGTTAGTCGTGGGTAGGTCTGGCAGGAGGATGACAATTCCATTTCACATCTTGTGAGCTTTCAAAATCGGCTTTCATTCCTCACTGGAACAAAACCAAATGCTTTCCAACATTTTCACAAAAATGGAATTGTGCTGGAATATCCATTTTGTGATTGGAAAGGTTAAGTTCTCCATGCAGGTCTCTCTCTGTGACCAGAGAGTCCACCCTGGACCTCAGCAACCTTCCCGTCAAGCTTTGTCAAAATCTGTGCATCTCTGAGACATTTCAGCCTTGAAGAAACGGCATAGTTTGACACTGTTCATCAGCTCGAGTCCTGGGGCTTGAGAAGAAACAGGAATTCTGCTGCCTTTAGGCTAAAGCTAGATCCAAGCACAGCTTGGAAGTTGGATTTAATGACAAAGAAGGGCAGCCACAGAGAGCCATTCATGATTCAGAGACACCTGATGCCAGCTGCCCTTGTGCAACCCTAAATGACAACAGTAGAGAATCACACCTAGGGCCCCTTCCTCATTGACCCACCTATGCCTATGGCCCTGACATACTCCTTCCTTCTCCTTACCCAGGGAAGGGGTGGGCAGCTGGACCAAGAGGCAGCAGAGCTATCTCCACCAGATTTACATCAGTGGAGAGTCCCACTGCACAGGGGAATTCTTCACCAGCCTTTTCTGTCCACCTTAAGGCCACTTTACACAGCTTACTAGGCACAAAGTGGCCATAGCAGGCTAGGGAACCCAGCCCTAAAACATCTGGGGCTTTGTCTGCTCAATGAATTTAGATTAGTTATCAGTTTTTATCTAGTTTATTTTGTGGTCCTTAACTAATATTTTCAGATATACTCTTACTAATAGTTGTGTCCTTTGGAGCTGATCATTTTCTGGAGCTTTTTCACAGGGAAGCTGACTACTATTCCCAGGATTTTTCATAGATGAGGGGAGTACATTTTCTCTCCGTACACAAAACCTTTCGAAACAATAAATCTTAGGTGCCCACACTCTGCAATGCAATGCATTCCACGTGCAATATAAGCAGTGCTGTTCAACTTTTAACTTTGGGCTGTTCAACTTTCACCTCATCATTTATATACACCTTTAGGGAGGCTCCCACTTTTCTCTTTAATCCATTAAATTCCAGCGCCTTCCATCTACCAACCAACAACAGCTCGATGAAGTTCTCAGAAGTTCATCCTCTATGCTGTTCCTGGATTAACCAGAAGGACTCTGCTACACATCATACCTAAGGGAGGTCTGCCACTGCATGGGTTCAGAGAAGGAGGGATTCAGTCCCATACCAGAATCTCAAGAATGGCAGGTCCTTACCAATAGAGGCCTCATCCTGAATTTTTGTGTACCTAAAGTCAGAGGGAGTTTTGAGTTTGTAAGGATTGTACAACCAAGCCCCTTATCACCAGGCTGGATTTTTTATTTAGCAGGTATTCTTTAGTTCACTTAATCTAACACTTTTGACATTGTTTTAATTATTATGGGGGAAATGATCCCATTTGATCCCACCTTGTATTATGTATCCATTTAATGTACTTTATAAAATAAGCATGAGAAGTTGAGTGAACTGATTAGCTAGCACTGTAAAACAATTTAATTCATTGCTCAGAGCTTATGAGTCTCTTCATTTAACATTATGCAAATTCTTTGACAAAAAAGTAACATTTTATAATAAAATTGCATTAGCCAAGTCAGACGTTCCACTGTTTGAATTATATTAGAGGATTTTCATTTAGGACAACCAGCTTTGATCATAAATACACACTTATTGAGGGCCTGCCATGTCTTATTGATTAAAAACAGGATATTTCCTCTCTCATTTGAATGACGTTGCAATTCAAAGGTTTTAGAAAAACATCCACTATAAAGAAATTGGCAAAACAAATGTTTAGTGCACTTCAGCCTCCAGAGAATTTCATGACTTCCTTCTTCTCATGCTACTGTGGAAGGTTATTGTTTTAAAAAAGGAATGTGTACAGTATAGAATACTAGAATAATTAATATTTGAAAAAAAATCTTCTGGAGACAAATACGTGCTCACTCAAATGCCATGAAAATAGCAGAAACACCCCCATCTGTTCGGGTTTAAGGATATCATGTATTGTATCAGAGATCCACAACTTGCACCTCCCATGCAACAGCTTTGGCTTTGTCTCC
This sequence comes from Trachemys scripta elegans, assembly GCF_013100865.1. Taxonomy (NCBI): domain Eukaryota; kingdom Metazoa; phylum Chordata; order Testudines; family Emydidae; genus Trachemys; species Trachemys scripta. The sequence goes on from NC_048303.1 coordinate 106,644,206, forward strand.
TGACAACGTAATGCAGCAGTCACCAACCTAAGCAAGCAGTGACACACTCACCCTCCCCAAAAAAGTAGAAAACTTGACTGAAATCATAGCCCTGCTAGATGTAGCAGGAATCTCTATGATCGCCCTTCAATAAAGAAATGTTCAGGAGGTTTTAATGAAGGAAAAGACAAAAGGTGTTCAAGGTGAAGTTTATCAAGTTTGGATATTTTTCACTGACAGCTAATAAGTTACTCAGCAGCTTTCTGAAGTCTACAGTAATTACTACTCATATGGCAACTTTCATGCCAAAGACTTGGAGGCCAATGTTTTGAGAGCCTCAAATAGAATGCCCTACATAGTAAATTAATTAAAAGACTTTGCACACGTACAGTGAACTCTGAAGAGCTGTAAGCACTTTGGGAAAAAATGTATTAATTCTCACAGCACCCCTTGTGAGATGAATAAGTGCAGAGGTTGGGAATGGGAATGTTTTACAAATAGAGAAATCAAGAGAACTCTTAAGTGACTTGCCAAAGGCTACAGAAGAAGATTGTTATAGAGGCAGGAGTGGATCCAGAACTTCTGACTCCTGTCCTGAAGTTTAGCACAGAGTATTTCCAGAACATGGATCAGGGCAGCAGACTTAACATTCCCCTTGACTTCAATGGGCTTTGATCAGACTCTAGATTGAGATAAAGGTATCATGAGAGTTTTCATAAAATCTGGAGTTGATCTTCCCATTAGACTAAGCACCAAATCATTTGAAGAGTTTTCTGAGTCTTATTCAAACCTGAGATTGCAAAAATGAATGGCAAAAAAGTTCTTCAGAGCTTCCTAGTACATCTTGCTTCCAGGAATAACCTGAGAATAGCCCCCCTTTTGGCATTTTGGAATTACTTCACTCAGCCTGAGCTGGGACCAAGATACATACAGAGATCTCAAAAATATGGGTGTCTTGTTTGTCCCAACTCCAGCAACTCAGGCTGCTGCTAGGAGTAGAGAATAGACAATTGCTTCAAAGATAAGGCACATGCAGTAAAGTATACATATTATTGCATTATCTTTGACTGTAAAGCAGAATTGTATTCTTGTCATCAACCACAGATGTATTCATATGTTTTATGTATGCTTGTTCCTTTAAAATGGTCACAGAGTAATTTTTAAAAAGGGACTAAAAAGTTTGAAAGGAGACAAGAGCAGTTAGTTCCAGCATCGACTCAGATCTGTTCTACACCATTCACTCTTGTTTTACCATATACATCCTGTCTTCTGCTCCCCAGCTCCAGCCAGCGCTACAACAATGAATGTGTTCCCCACTGATCTGAGCCCTGTTCAGAGCTAAGAATGACACCTACTGAGTCCCTGACACTATTAAGCATCTTGTGCAGTCAAAATGGATGAATAAAAAGCTCTCCTTATGAATGGTACCAGCATATCAACACCACAAACACCTATTTCCCAAGTGAACATGTCTTCCACTGGGGGTGGGGAGTGGGGAGGTCATTAAAAAGGTCTCAGCAATACATTTGTTTCTTTACGGGGGGGAAAAAAAGGGTCAACCTTTCATGAAAAGCCAGTGCCTCCATTAAAACAGCAGTTTGCTTGAAAAACAGTTCAGCTATAGTTCAGGCTAAGTTTCTCTCCTAATATAACCCATAGAGATGTTTTTTCCATCATCCTCCTGACTGGTCATTATACTAATTAAATACTTTATTATGCCAGGGTACGTTAGATGTCATCTTGGAAACACTTCAAACAGTATTGAATAATATAATATAAGGCAGCCACATTATACGGTCAGATTACAGAGTGAACTAGCTTTTCCTTTTTGGCAACAAAATTGCAAAGAGAGTGCATATTTTAAAAATTGCTGGAATCTCTAGAAAGTGAAGAAAAATAACAGAGTTATAACAACACTGATGCTTTTTCCATTTTATTACTCTTGAGTATGAAGTGCATTTTTCTGGCATCCTAAGCAATGACAACATATTAGAAACTTGTATATTTTTAGAAGAGTTGTATTATTGTTGACCCAATACATATGCTGAGTTTAATCATCTGAAGTCCTGTCCATGTCATATGCCTAATACAATAGACACAAGCTAGACAAATAGACCATTTCCTTAAACGTGCAGAAAAATCATCAGACAAGAGAAATATCAGAAATTCCATCAGTGTGTGCATTCTTATCTTCTCAGTCCAGGGAACAAATGTGCACACCTCATTTTATCTTTCACTGAATTACTCCTTTGTTTCCCTCCCTTTTCTGAGCCACAGTGCAGTATTATTTACAGATGCTCCACAGCGGACTCAGAGTACAGTATCTCAATATGTCCGGATGACCTGGGAAAGCTGGCACACCATGGAGGTCATGTAGTATCAGAAGAAACAATGAACTAAATGAAACCAGCATAGCAGCAACAAAAACTTGAACTAACATTCTGAAATACACGTTTCAGGATCGGTCTCTCTTTGTCTCAGAGCATTTACGGGAGAGAAATAAATGAACATGAAATCTGGCAGCATTATTGTAACTTCAGTGTAAAAACTGCTTCCATGCAATGGAGGGGCTATGCTTTGAGGAAGATTTGGAGAAAATTTGTACACAACTATTGCACCCAAATGACTGCAGCATTGATTTGATAGCACTGCAGTAAGCAAGCATAATAGCAGGCACAGAGGCCCAAGCTTGAAATATCAGGATAGAGGGGCAGATTCTCTTCTGCATCCAAATGGAGCTGAGCACAAGACAGAGGGGTATGTCTTCCTGAGTCTAGAGATTACTGTGCCCCACTATTTGCTGAACACCCTAGGTTATGCTTTAGATTATGTTAACAATATATGGTCCAGACAATTGAGAATCTGGTTCAGGATATTGGGGGGGGGGAGGGAACATGAAACAGTGAACCTTGTCTAAATATGGTATGTTTACTGTTGATTGGGACCCAAATTGTGCCAGGCTGTGCAGTGGTGCAAACGGTGAGTGACCTTATGGCACACCCTCTCTGTGAACAAATCAGGCACCAACACACTCCTTGCACTGACCGTTCTGGGACTGTCAGGACTGGGAAAGGCTAGTGCCCACAGGCCATCCTACCTGCTCCATCCCCAAGCTAGCCAGCAAAGGAGGAGGGGAGAGGCTGCTGCATTCCCCTTATGGTCCAGGGAGCTTTGGAAGTTCCAGATCTGACAGAGCCATCATGCCTCCCAGAGCTCCCACTGGGTGGCATCCCTCTGCACCATACTACACAGAGCTTTGGGTTAAACCCGCAATGGAGCCATATGAGCCAAATCCAATCCTTTCATACACCCTTGAGCAACCACATATCTGTCATGAGGTTGCATGAGATGTATTTGTCCATTTACATGTAAAAGGAAGAGGTGCTGATTCTGAAATTCCTACACAGTCAAAACTCCCAGCCATTTAAGTCATTCGCCCCAACTGAGATGTACGCAGCTTCAATGCTGCTATTCTGCAGAATGCCGTGTTTATCTTCCGCACCTCAAGTAACTGTTAGCTGGGATCTTTTGTATAGTATTAATTTTCAGTGGGACTTAGAAAACAGAACATTGGTTTTAATGGGCGTTCTGTCTGAGTGACTGACATTTGTCATGTAAAGGAGTGGGAGATGACTAGAGTGATCCCCCTTGACATAGGAAAGCAGGACTCTGAATGCAAATCAGAGCAGAGAGCTGCCTGCTGCAGCCAGGCGCAGACTCTGGTGTTAGATGGACGTAAAGTAAACTTTACACAAGCTCTCCTCGCGTGAGTGTGGAGCCCACGACAGCTGGATCAGATCAAGAAATGGAGGAGTGTAGTACAGCTAAGCACTTTTGAAAATTCCCAGTTTGTGCCTGTCTGCCTCTTCAGGCACCTTTAAAAATCTGAGCCCATATATCTCCGCCAAACATGCCAAGGCTTTTATGGGCACTGAGTGTTTTAGGCACAGCAACATTTATTTCAGCTGCACAGGAGCATAAATTGCATACACTGCTGATGAATGCTTCCCTTCCTTCTGAATCAGCTCATTCTGGGCAGCAGCCACAGAGAGGTGAAAGTCACACCAGGTCAGGATCGAAAAAAAAAGAGAAGAGAAACCCACAAACAAACAAAACAGCACATTTTAATTTAAAGGAAAGTCTTTTTAAGGTCTCAAGGCCTAAGCCACTGGTGGGATTGTTAGAGAAGCTGGAAAGCTGCCAATGTATCAGGTTGCAACAAGCCATTAGGAAGAGTTGAATGTGGATAATCTTCCCTAAGGACCAAGCAGTCAGACTGCCTTGATATTTTTTTTAATTTAGATTAAAAATCCCTATAAGGGTTGTAGACTAATTGGAAAAAAGACTTTAAAAGGGCTTTAGGAAATTAGGTGAGACTAGTTTTTATTATTGTTGTAGGCACTGGTTGCTGAAAACCTTTTCTTTAAGAGATGGAGACTCAGACACATGAAATTCTTATCAGGGTAGAAAAACAAGTATTGCCTTTATGGGTTTTCATGATCTGGAGGATTGTATTACTGCTGCTTTTTTATTTAATCCAAAATTTAGAAGCAACCAAACTAAATAATATCAGAACGGCATGGCTGATTTCTCAACAACCTGTAAATGTGCAAGGTCTTATTAAAAATAAATTGCATTGACATATGGTTAAATTAATGAGCAGTCATTGTAGAATTAAGACCAACATTTCTGATCAACAGAAATATCAATAGAACTTTTTTCCATTAAAAAAAAAATCACAGAAAAGAGCTTCTAATTTGATTTAAGCATTCCCCTGCAATATTGTGATATGAATCTAAACATCAGTAATCTATTGCTCTTCGTCACTCATGATTAGTACCAACTACAGCACTGTTTTCAACTCAGGCATTCAGAGTTCAAGTAAAGCACTAGAGGTTCCAACCAACCATTAATTTCAAGGGTGGAGCATAAACATAATGGTCTTATTTATGCAACAGTAGCAGTGTTGTGCTAATGCATAAAAACCGGAATGTGAAATTGACTAGAAACCAAAGGGAATCTGACCTGTCTAGTTTCCTTGCGCAAGGTGAGGAGCAAAACAAATGAAATGCATAAATGTGAAAAATAAGAGACTTTTAATTGTTGGTTTTAACAATCTGCAGTGTTACTAACAATGTAAATAAGGGCTTTTTAATAAACATACACATTTTATTTTGACAGCGTCCTTACAATCACTGCCAGTCTCAAGGATTTACAGCTATTGGCTCCAAATTTATGTGTCACTATCCATTTACACAATCATTAATAGCCCCATTACAGATTTACAGGGGTAGCCATAGCATCCATCTGATTAGTTTCATTCAGACATTAAATTGATTCTCCTAGTTTTCTGGGAAATATTTTTTTTTGAGAAGCTGCGAGGGTAGAGTCCTACAGTGACCTCTCTCCACTGGACATTTTTGGCCAGATTTTTGAGTGCTCAGCACCTACAACTGGGATCAGATTTTCATAAATGCTCAGCACCCAGGAACTCCCATTGTGATACCAATGGACAGATTTTCACATCAACTGTACCAGGGCCGGCTCTAACTTTTTTGCCACCCCAGGCAAAAAAGAGCACCGCCCCGCCGCAACAACCCCCTCCCAGCACCGTGCTGCACCGCCAGCCCCCCCCCCACCCCCAGCGCTGCGCCGCCGAAACCCCCGCCCCCCCGAGCGCCGCCCCGAGCACCGTGCCGCTCAAACCCCCGCCCCCAGCACTGCGCCACCCCGCCCAAACCTCCGCCCCGCCCAGCACCTCGCCGGGCCGACCAAATCCCCAGAGCGCGCCACTCAACCCTCCCCCCCTCCCCCCCGAGAGCCACACCAGGCTGCCCATTCCCCC